>NW_028165922.1:0-66808 GCF_964263955.1 Coregonus lavaretus | reverse complement strand
CCTCTCTCTTTACAGTGGCTGATGATAAGCTTAGGTCTCTGTCTAACAGAGAAAGGGAAGCATTGGGGTAGAATGGGTGCTCTATGGTACTTCTTTCTCCCTGGCATACCGTTCCAATCAGTCAGCTTTAATTGTATTAGCCTGTAATTCCGAGGGATGAGAGGACAAGAGAGCTGCAGAGAGGAGGAGATAGAGAAACAAAATAAGGGGGGAGGAGATAGAGACAGAGCCCATGGTGAAATGAATCCCCATCTCTCATTGTGAAACATTCTCATATCTATATCCATTATTCCCTCCCCTGTTGTAAATGTGTAATTCAATTCTCTGTAGTAATCTTCAGGCAGATGTAATGGGCTGGCCAAAGCCTGTTTGGAGCAAATTTGTACACTATCAGTCTCAGAATACCACAAATGAAATCTATTAGCCTTTAATTAAGTCTCCAATTAGATATTTTGTCTAGTCGTGACTGCTGCATTATAGTAAATGTACTGTATGGAGAATTGTAAAGGCGCCATTTGAAATGTGTGATAATATTGCGAGCGTACACATACAGTGGGGAAAAAAAGTATTTAGTCAGCCACCAATTGTGCAAGTTCTCCCACTTAAAAAGATGAGAGAGGCCTGTAATTTCCATCATAGGTACACGTCAACTATGACAGACAAATTGAGGAAAGAAAATCCAGAAAATCACATTGTAGGATTTTTTATGAATTTATTTGCAAATTATGGTGGAAAATAAGTATTTGGTCACCTACAAACAAGCAAGATTTCTGGCTCTCACAGACCTGTAACTTCTTCTTTAAGAGGCTCCTCTGTCCTCCACTCGTTACCTGTATTAATGGCACCTGTTTGAACTTGTTATCAGTATAAAAGACACCTGTCCACAACCTCAAACAGTCACACTCCAAACTCCACTATGGCCAAGACCAAAGAGCTGTCAAAGGACACCAGAAACAAAATTGTAGACCTGCACCAGGCTGGGAAGACTGAATCTGCAATAGGTAAGCAGCTTGGTTTGAAGAAATCAACTGTGGGAGCAATTATTAGGAAATGGAAGACATACAAGACCACTGATAATCTCCCTCGATCTGGGGCTCCACGCAAGATCTCACCCCGAGGGGTCCAAATGATCACAAGAACGGTGAGCAAAAATCCCAGAACCACACGGGGGGACCTAGTGAATGACCTGCAGAGAGCTGGGACCAAAGTAACAAAGCCTACCATCAGTAACACACTACGCCGCCAGGGACTCAAATCCTGCAGTTTCAGACGTGTCCCCCTGCTTAAGCCAGTACATGTCCAGGCCCGTCTGAAGTTTGCTAGAGTGCATTTGGATGATCCAGAAGAGCATTGGGAGAATGTCATATGGTCAGATGAAACCAAAATAGAACTTTTTGGTAAAACCTCAACTCGTCGTGTTTGGAGGACAAAGAATGCTGAGTTGCATCCAAAGAACACCATACCTACTGTGAAGCATGGAGGTGGGAACATCATGCTTTGGGGCTGTTTTTCTGCAAAGGGACCAGGACGACTGATCAGTGTAAAGGAAAGAATGAATGGGGCCATGTATCGTGAGATTTGGAGTGAATACCTCCTTCCATCTGCAAGGGCATTGAAGATGAAACGTGGCTGGGTCTTTCAGCATGACAATGATCCCAAACACACCGCCCGGGCAACGAAGGAGTGGCTTCGTAAGAAGCATTTCAAGGTCCTGGAGTGGCCTAGCCAGTCTCCAGATCTCAACCCCATAGAAAATCTTTGGCGGGAGTTGAAAGTCTGTGTTGCCCAGCGACAGCCCCAAAACATCACTGCTCTAGAGGAGATCTGCATGGAGGAATGGGCCAAAATACCAGCAACAGTGTGTGAAAACCTTGTGAAGACTTACAGAAAACATTTGACCTGTGTCATTGCCAACAAAGGGTATATAACAAAGTATTGAGAAACTTTTGTTATTGAACAAATACTTATTTTCCACCATAATTTGAAAATAAATTCATAAAAAATCCTACAATGTGATTTTCTGGAATTTTTTTTCTCATTTTGTCTGTCATAGTTGACGTGTACCTATGATGAAAATTACAGGCCTCTCTCATTTTTTTAAGTGGGAGAACTTGCACAATTGTTGGCTGACTAAATACTTTTTTCCCCCACTGTACGTGTGTGTGTGTGTGAGAAAGAGAGATAGAGAGAGACACTTAATAAGCATGTGATTATTTAATTAAAATAAATGTATATTAAATAAGGGGAAACCAGCAGCATATCTTTAATTACAGAGGGAACCATACACACACCCCAGATTGGCTGGCTGCCTTTTACCAAGACACAGAGAAATGTTCATTTGGCTCCACAGTGCCATATCTGTTAGTATGCAGTGACAGCGAGCGTGGGCGGCAGTGATGAAAAACTCACAATATTATCATCAGTGAAAGGACATTATGAAATAGCGAGTGCAGATAAGTCACAGAAAAAAAGTATTTGATCCCCTGCTGATTTTGTACGTTTGTCCACTGACAAAGAAATGATCAGTCTATAATTTTAATGGTAGGTTTATTTGAACAGTGAGAATAACAAGATAACAACAAAAAAATGCAGACAAACGCATGTCAAAAATGTTATAAATTGATTTGCATTTGAATGAGGGAAATAAGAATTTGACCCCTCTGCAAAACATGACTTAGTACTTGGTGGCAAAACCCTTGTTGGCAATCACAGAGGTCAGACATTTCTTGTAGTTGGCCACTAGGTTTGCACACATCTCAGGAGGGATTTTGTTCCACTCCTCTTTGCAGATCTTCTCCAAGTCATTAAGGTTTCGAGGCTGACGTTTGGCAACTCGAACCTTCAGCTCCCTCCACAGATTTTCTATGGGATTAAGGTCTGGCTAGGCCACTCCAGGACCATAATGTGCTTCTTCTTGAGCCACTCCTTTTTTGCCTTGGCCGTGTGTTTTGGGTCATTGTCATGCTGGAATACCCATCCACGACCCATTTTCAATGCCCTGGCTGAGGGAAGGAGGTTCTCACCCAAGATTTGACGGTACATGGCCCCGTCCATCGTCCCTTTGATGCGGTGAAGTTGTCCTGTCCCCTTAGCAGAAAAACACCCCCAAAGCATAATGTTTCCACCTCCATGTTTGATGGTGGGGATGGTGTTCTTGGGGTCATAGGCAGCATTCCTCCTCCTCCAAACACGGCGAGTTGAGTTGATGCCAAAGAGCTCGATTTTGGTCTCATTTGACCACAACACTTTCACCCAGTTCTCCTCTGAATCATTCAGATGTTTATTGGCAAACTTCAGATGGCCCTGTATATGTGCTTTCTTGAGCAAGGGGACCTTGTGGGCGCTGCAGGATTTCAGTCCTTCACGGCGTAGTGTGTTACCAATTATTTTCTTGGTGACTATGGTCCCAGCTGCCTTGAGATCATTGACAAGATCCTCCCGTGTAGTTTTGGGCTGATTCCTCACCGTTCTCATGATCATTGCAACTCCACGAGGTGAGATCTTGCATGGAGCCCCAGGCCGAGGGAGATTGACAGTTATTTTGTGTTTCTTCCATTTGCGAATAATCGCACCAACTGTTGTCACCTTCTCAGCAAGCTGCTTGGCGATGGTCTTGTAGCCCATTCCAGCCTTGTGTAGGTCTACAATCTTATCCCTGACATCCTTGGAGAGCTCTTTGGTCTTGATCATGGTGGAGAGTTTGGAATCTGATTGATTGATTGCTTCTGTGGACAGGTGTTTTTTATACAGGTAACAAGTGGTCCTCTGTAGCTCAGCTGGTAGAGCACGGCGCTTGTAACGCTAAGGTAGTGGGTTCGATCCCCGGGACCACCCATACACAAAAAAAAAAAAAATTATGCACGCATGACTTTAAGTCGCTTTGGATAAAAGCGTCTGCTAAATGGCATATTATTATAATATTATAACAAACTGAGATTAGGAGCACTCCCTTTAAGAGTGTGCTCCTAATCTCAGCTCGTTACCTGTATAAAAGACACCTGGGAGCCAAAAATCTTTCTGATTGAGAGGGGGTCAAATACTTATTTCCCTCATTAAAATGCAAATCAATTTATAACATTTCTGACATGCGTTTTTCTGGATTTTTTTGTTGTTATTCTGTCTCTCACTGTTCAAATAAACCTACCATTAAAATTATAGACTGATAATTTGTTTGTCAGTGGGCAAACGTACAAAATCAGCAGGGGATCAAATACTTTTTTCCTTCACTGTATATCCCAGTCCTTGTTTTCATATCGTGAGAGGTGGAAGAGAGAGTGGCAAAAAGAAGAGGAGAATATGAATGAGAGAAGGATGAGGAGAGAGGTAGAGATAGATGGGTTTGCTAAGAGCTCCTCTGCTTCCCTCAGCTCTCCTTGTATTTGAGCAACACTGCCACTCGACATGGAGTAGGTATTCATGTATTCCTACGGGCTAGTCATGTATTCATGCATGCTCTTTCTGTCTCTACAGGTATATGTTCCTATTAGATTTCCATGTGTTCATGTGTGTTCAGCCCTCTTCCCTCTTCTATGGAGTATTCATGAATTCATATTCCAGGTGTCTCTTGCGCTGAGTTAGTGATGCAACATGGCCACTTCTTTTTCAGGCAGGCTTGCTGTCTGACTGTTGAAGCAATATGGGATACAGAGATGACGTGGCCGTATTTGTGTACTCTCATCTACCTGTCTGTGAGTACACAGGAGGATATGTGTGTGTGTAAGCACACAAACACACACACCAGGGTTGGGGTCAGTTCTATTTAAAATCCAGTCAATTCAGAAAGTAAAACAAATTCCAATTTGGAATTTGTGTACTTCCTGAATTGACTGGAATTGACCCCAACCCTGACACACACGCACATACCAGGGTTTGGGTCAATTCCATTTAACATCCAGTCAATTCAGAAAGTAAACCAAATTCCAATTTGGAATTTGTGTACTTCCTGAATTGACTGGAATTGACCCCAACCCTGACACCCCACACACACACACACACACACACACACACACACACACACACACACACACACACACACACACACACACACACACACACACAAAGCACACACACACACAAACAAGCACACACACCAGGGTTGGGTTCAATTCCATTTAAAATCCAGTCAATTCAGAAAGTAAACCAAATTCCAATTGGGAATTTGTGTACTTCTGGAATTGACCCCAACCTTGACACACACACACACACAGACACACACGCACACATACACACACACACACACACACACACACATACACACAGGGTGAGGCCTTCTTTCCTCCTCGCTTAGCAGACTAGAGTAATGAAAGGTCAGAGGTTAACCGTGTGTGTTATTTACATTTACATTTACGTCATTTAGCAGACGCTCTTATCCAGAGCGACTTACAAATTGGTGCAAATTGGACATACAAATTGGGGGTGTAAGGGGGGGTAGAAGGATTACTTTATCCTATCCCAGGTATTCCTTAAAGAGGTGGGGTTTCAAGTGTCTCCGGAAGGTGGTGAGTGACTCCGCTGTCCTGGCATCGTGAGGGAGATTGTTCCACCATTGGGGTGCCAGAGCAGCGAACAGTTTTGACTGGGCTGAGCGGGAACTGTCCTTCCGCAGAGGTAGGGGGGCCAGCAGGCCAGAGGTGGATGAACGCAATGCCCTCGTTTGGGTGTAGGGACTGATCAGAGCCTGAAGGTACGGAGGTGCCGTTCCCCTCACAGCTCCGTAGGCAAGCACCATGGTCTTGTAGCAGATGCGAGCATCAACTGGAAGCCAGTGGAGTGTGCGGAGGAGCGGGGTGACGTGAGAGAACTTGGGAAGGTTGAACACCAGACGGGCTGCGGCATTCTGGATGAGTTGTAGGGGTTTAATGGCACAGGCAGGGAGCCCAGCCAACAGCGAGTTGCAGTAATCCAGACGGGAGATGACAAGTGCCTGGATTAGGACCTGTGCCGCTTCCTGTGTAAGGCAGTGTCGTACTCTCCGAATGTTGTAGAGCATGAACCTACAGGATCGGGTCACCGCCTTAATGTTAGCGGAGAACGACAGGGTGTTGTCCAGGGTCACGCCAAGGCTCTTCGCACTCTGGGAGGAGGACACAACGGAGTTGTCAACCGTGATGGCGAGATCATGGAACGGGCAGTCCTTCCCCGGGAGGAAGAGCAGCTCTGTCTTGCCAAGGTTCAGCTTGAGGTGGTGATCCGTCATCCACACTGATATGTCTGCCAGACATGCAGAGATGCGATTCGCCACCTGGTTATCAGAAGGAGGAAAGGAGAAGATTAGTTGTGTGTCGTCTGCGTAGCAATGATAGGAGAGGCCATGTGAGGATATGACAGAGCCAAGTGACTTGGTGTATAGCGAGAATAGGAGAGGGCCTAGAACTGAGCCCTGGGGGACACCAGTGGTGAGAGCACGTGGTGCGGAGACAGCTTCTCGCCACGCCACCTGGTAGGAGCGACCGGTCAGGTAGGACGCAATCCAAGAGTGAACCGCGCCGGAGATGCCCAGCTTGGAGAGGATGGAGAGGAGGATCTGATGGTTCACAGTATCAAAGGCAGCAGACAGGTCTAGAAGGACAAGAGCAGAGGAGAGAGAGTTAGCTTTAGCAGTGCGGAGAGCCTCCGTGACACAGAGAAGAGCAGTCTCAGTTGAATGACCAGTCTTGAAACCTGACTGGTTTGGATCAAGAAGGTCATTCTGAGAGAGATAGCAAGAGAGTTGGCTAAAGACGGCACGCTCAAGAGTTTTGGAGAGAAAAGAAAGAAGGGATACTGGTCTGTAGTTGTTGACATCAGAGGGATCGAGTGTTGGTTTGCAACTCTCGCTCTCTTGAAGATGGAAGGGACATAGCCAGCGGTCAAGGATGAGTTCATGAGCGAGGTGAGGTAAGGGAGAAGGTCACCGGAGATGGTCTGGAGAAGAGAGGAGGGGATAGGGTCAAGCGGGCAGGTTGTTGGGCGGCCGGCCGTCACAAGTCGCAAGATTTTATCTGGAGAGAGAGGGGAGAAAGAAGTCAAAGCATAGGGTAGGGCAGTGTGAGCAGGACCAGCAGTGTCATTTGACTTAACAAACGAGGATCGGATGTCGTCAACCTTCTTTTCAAAATGGTTGACGAAGTGATCCATAGAGAGGGAGGAAGGGGGGGAGGGGGAGGAGGATTCAGCAGGGAGGAGTAGGTGGCAAAGAGCTTCCTAGGGTTAGAGGCAGATGCTTGGAATTTAGAGTGGTAGAAAGTGGCTTTAGCAGTAGAAACAGATTAAGAAAATGTAGAGAGGAGGGAGTGAAAAGATGCCAGGTCCGCAGGGAGTCTAGTTTTCCTCCATTTCCGCTTGGCTGCCTGGAGCCCTGTTCTGTGAGCTCGCAATGAGTCATCAAGCCACGGAGCTGGAGGGGAGGACCGAGCCGGCTGGGAGGATAGGGGACATAGAGAGTCAAAGGATGCAGAAAGGGAGGAGAGGAGGGTTGAGGAGGCAGAATCAGGAGATTGGAGGGAGAAGGATTGAGCAGAGGGAAGAGATGATAGGATGGAAAAGGAGAGAGTAGCGGGAGAGAGAGAGCGAAGGTTGCGACGGCGCATTACCATCTGAGTAGGGGCAGAGTGAGTAGTGTTGGAGGAGAGCGAGAGAGAAAAGGATACAAAGTAGTGGTCGGAGACATGGAGGGGAGTTGCAGTGAGATTAGTAGAAGAACAGCATCTAGTAAAGATGAGGTCAAGCGTATTGCCTGCCTTGTGAGTAGGGGGGGACGGTGAGAGGGTGAGGTCAAAAGAGGAGAGGAGTGGAAAGAAGGAGGCAGAGAGAAATGAGTCAAAGGTAGACGTAGGGAGGTTGAAGTCCCCCAGAACTGTGAGGGGTGAGCCATCCTCAGGAAAGGAACTTATCAAGGCGTCAAGCTCATTGATGAACTCTCCAACGGAACCTGGAGGGCGATAAATGACAAGGATGTTAAACTTAAATGGGCTAGTGATTGTGACAGCATGGAATTCAAATGAGGACATAGACAGATGGGTCAGGGGAAAAAGAGAGAATGTCCACTTGGGAGAGATGAGGATTCCTGTGCCACCACCCCGCTGACCAGATGCTCTCGGGGTATGTGAGAACACATGGTCAGACGAGGAGAGAGCAGTAGGAGTAGCACTGTTTTCAGTGGTAATCCATGTTTCCGTCAGCGCCAAGAAGTCGAGGGACTGGAGGGTAGCATAGGCTGAGATTAACTCTGCCTTGTTGGCAGCAGAACGGCAGTTCCAGAGGCTGCCTGAGACCTGGAACTCCACGTGGGTGGTGCGTGCAGGGACCACCAGGTTAGAGAGGGAGCAGCCATGCGGTGTGAGGCGTTTGTATAGCCTGTGCGGAGAGGAGAGAACAGGGATAGACAGAGGCATAGTTGACAGGCTACAGAAAATGGCTACAATAATGCAAAGGAGATCGGAATGAAATGAACTAAACATCTGGGAAAGGAGAGAGCGGGGCCTCCCTCACCACCCAAATATAACTCTCCCAACTTCCACCTCAGAAACTATAATTGTTGTAAACTATAGCGGTTCAATGTTTTCTAGGAATAGACTAACTTAGTTTATTCAGCTAGCTAACTTGGTACAGTATTCTTCCGTGAAAAATCGTCCAGGGCACCTAGTCATAAGATGCCACAGCCAGCTAGCATGCCGGACTCCAACAACACGGTTTAGCACCAATACTCGGCCACAACAAACCACCAGTGTGTCAACACGCCAAGCAGATCATTCGTGTCCGTGTCTAACGTTGTGGGTTAGTCCCGACAGCTTGAGCGAGTCCGTCGTCAACTTATTCAGCCAGTTAGTTAGCTAGAATAGTTCGCATACTAGCTAGCCATTGCTTTCAGACGAAGAAGAAACCCTCCTTTCACAGCACAAACACACAGAGAGAGCCAAGCTAACGTTAACTAGTCACCCATGTCCCGAATTCCCTTGAATGACTCTGGCTACCAATATGTAAAAACAAAACACAAAATGTAGGTTACCCCTAGCAGCTACTGTTAGCTAGCCAAGTGCAAAGCTAGCCACTGAATTGACTCAGCCAGTTCGCGTCTGTTCGCTAGGTTGTTCCAGCTATTGTTTACTAGTAGCTTCCAGGTAGCAACAAGCTAGCTAAATTTCAAGCACAGTAGCCACTTACTACCTAACGTAAACGCTTCAGACAATGAGGTTAGAAAACAGCTGATTATTGTATGTAATTATTGTAGGCAGCCAGCTGGCGTAATTACAGGCACTCTCAGGCGTGAAACAACTATCCACCGTTGCTAATAGTTGCCAGTAGCTACCCGCTAGCTGGTCCAGGTAGTGGGTAGCTAGCTAGCTTCGTGCTTTCACCGGGCTCAGACGAATACAATACTAACCTACAATAATTACATACAACAACCCACGATAACTACCTACAATACCTAACTACAATACATTTTACAATACTAACTACAATCTAAATACATAGTTTAAGCTTTACTCGACAAAGCCCAAACTATGTATAAAGCCAAAGCTTACCTCCCGCCAGAGAGAGACACAACCTCACATGACGACCTCCTCCCATTGTCAACAGTGTCGTAAACAGAGAAAGAGTAAGTGACTGAGCTGGTGAAGTTGGCACAGGTCAACACTTTCACTCTTCCCCCTTTCTCCCCTGCCCACAGACCTTGTTGTCTTGTTTTCTGTTTGGTTTTTATTGCCTGGATTTTATGGCATGGTGATGTCATGCTGCACTCTATCTATCATCATCCTTGTTAATATTTAACGCCAAGTCACGCTAGCAGAATGGTACAGTACTGTAGGTACTTACAGTAACAGACAGCAAACAATGTCAAGAGCTATAAGGAAACAAGGGTTAGAGATTAGAAATGTGGGTTAAAGTTCAAATCAGTACCTGGCATGGATTGGCTGATTTATGAACGTTTAAATTCAAATGGTGTCTGAGGTTGATGACTCGACTGATGAGGGGATCCTTGTGCAGTTGAGGTGGACAGTACCTCTTCATTCTACACTGAAGTATCTCTTCCACAGCAGCCATTGGACACTTAGGAGAATTTCAGAAGATAGGTAGCTATGCAGGATATTCTACCATGACTTCGTTGATTACTTATTATTATTGATTACTTATTATTCTGATTGGTGCAGGTTACCATACCGGGTGGCTCCAGTCCATTCACTGTCCTGTTACTACCACTGTTTCTTCTGTTGCTCATTTGGTAGAGCATGGCACTTGCAACGCCAGCCCAGGATAGTGGGTTCGAATCCCAGGACCACCCATAGGTAAAACATTTATGCATGCATGACTGTAAGTCGCTTTGGATAAAAGCATCTGCTAAATGGCATATTATTATTATTATTATTATTATTATTATTATTATTGTTTGTGAGTATAAATCAGAGAAGGCTTTGCCTAAGCAATAACTGTAGTTCATTCTAAACTAAGTCTCATTAGAACAGGGCCATGTTTGAAAGACCTTATAATGCCGTGATCCAGTCGATGTGATTCTCCGGGGGCGTTTATTGTTGTGGTTGTAGGGAAAAAGATGGTGTGTGTGTGTCCCAGCTGTACAGTGTGCCTGGGCCCCAGGGGGCATGCACTGTGTCCCTCACTGATTTAATTATGTGTCACAGACACAGCACTGACACCCCAGGGAACGGAGGTTGGGAGGCAGGAGGGAAAGAAGGAAGAAAGGAAGGAGGGAGGAAGGGAAAGAGAATTGGAGGAGCAGGTAAGACGAAGAAAGACAAGGGAATGGAGTGTAAAAGATTAGGACAGAAACAATGGTATTGACAACGGTTTGATGGTTCACAGTTCATAAAGCATAACAGGGATAGAGAGATGAATAGAAAGAGAGCGAGAGAGAGCAATTAGACTTGTATCTGACCTTAATGCCTTAATGGACATGTCCGAACAGGGCCTCGCTCTTGTAAAGAACTGATCTTTAATTATTTGTTACTTTTATTTTGTATTATTTTGTATTGTATTTTTTTGTGATTTTCTTTTTGCTATTCTTTCTTAAAACTGCAATGTTGGTTAAGGGCTTGTAATTAAGCATTTCACTGTAAGGTCTACACCTGTTGTATTCGGCACATGTGACAAATAAGATTTGATTTGATTTGATCGCCTCACCATGAGGGAAGAGAGAACAGAGGGAACACTGACGGAAAGGGAGAGAGAACAGATGGAAGAGTCGGAGGAAGAAGATGGAAATGAATAAATGCAGTGATGTGAGCGGAGGAAGAAGAAAGCAAGGTGAGGAGATCAAGGGGATGAAGACAGCCTTTTAATGTGAACTGAAGCCTTTACTCTGCTGTCATAACTGATCAGGGAGGGAGGAGGGAGGGAGGGAGGGGTAGAGGTGAAGAAGGGGTGAGGGAGCATTGAAGGTGATCGAGGGAGGGAGGGAGGGAGGGAGGGAGGGAGGGAGAGAGAGAGAGAGAGAGAGGGAGAGGAGAGAGAGAGAGAGAGAGAGGAGAGAGAGAGAGAGAGAGAGAGAGGAGAGAGAGAGAGAGAGAGAGGAGAGAGAGAGAGAGAGAGAGAGAGAGAGAGAGAGAGAGAGAGAGAGAGAGAGAGAGAGAGAGAGAGAGAGAGAAGAGAGAGAGAGAGAGAGAGAGAGAGAGAGAGAGAGAGAACAGCAATCGAGAGAGTACACCAATCTTTAAGTCATACCACAAATTCTCAATTGGATTGAGGTCTGGGCTTTGACTAGGCCATTCCAAGACATTTAAATGTTCCCCCTTAAACCACTTGAGTGTTGCTTTAGCAGTATGCTTAGGGTCATTGTCCTGCTGGAAGGTGAACCTCAGTCTCAAATCTCTGGAAGACTGAAACTGGTTTCCCTCAAGAATTTCCCTGTATTTACTGCCATCCATCATTCCTTCAATTCTGACCAGTTTCCCAGTCCCTGCCGATGAAAAACATCCCACAGCATGATGCTGCCACCACCATGCTTCGTTGTGGGGATGGTGTTCTCGGGGTGAAGAGAGGTGTTGGGTTTGCGCCAGATATAGCATTTTCCTTGATGGCCAAAAAGCTCACTTGTAGTCTCATCTGACCAGAGTACCTTCTTCCATATGTTTGGGAGTCTCCCACATGCCATTTCATGAATATTTATGATATTGCCAGTTTTGGCTTTGCGGCTGCGCTATCTTGCGGAACCAGGGCTCTTCATGTTTCATCTCTCTCTAGACAAAGATTATTGAATCTTGAGAGTTAATTTCATTTAGGAGCCCTGTGCCTTCAAGGGGTGTGAGGCTTCCTCTGTGTCCCCCACCACCCACATACCCCTCCTACACACCACTAGCTGGAGGCAGAGGAGGGTGTGTGTGTGTGTGTGTGCGCGTTCGTGCGTGCGTGCGGATGGGGTGTCTCAAGCTTAGCTTGAGGTGCGGTGTGTCATGCATACAGTCTTTGGGGGAGTGGGAGTTGGGACCCCTGGCTTGCGTTTGAACAGATTCAGGTCACGTTGGGAACTTCAAAGGTTGAATTCCTAGAGGAGGGAAATTGTGTTTTTAAGGGGGTTTCGTGAGGAAATGTTGGGTGAGATTGGCAATGTTGGCAAGATCCCTTCTTTTCCCTCACTAAAGGAGGCTCCAGTGCCTATTTCATTCATCCATGTTTTCTCTTCGCATGTCTTTCTATCTCTCTCTCTCTCTCTCTCTCTCTCTCTCTCTCTCTCTCTCCTATTTCTCTCTCCTCAGCTTCTCGTGAGCATCATCAGCGATATACGGGTAATGAGGAACCACTGTTCTCATCACCCCTTCCTTCATATCCCATCACAACTGTCTCTCTCTCTGCCTCTCTCGCTGCTTCTCTCCCTCTATCACCATGTCAAGTCTCTCTTTCTTTCATGCCTCTCTTATACTGTCACACTCTCGGTGTCTGCCATTTTATATCACATTGCTAATTTTATCACTTTCATTGATACTGGACTGTAGGGTTGTTAGAATTGAAGTAATCAGGGTTAAAGTTATTTGTCACTGCGACAGATTTCCGTCATATGGATGACACATGAGGTTTGAGGCGAATTATTATTTTGGGTAAAAAAACCCACTCCAGGCCACACTTAAACATCTAAAATTAGATAAATGTATAAATAATGAACCTATATATTTTCAAATAACAGCCCTTTTTCTGGACCGCAAAAATCAGTATGCCCCTTTTTGTTGCTTTAACCCCTGAGTAATGTTCAAGATTTCATTATTGGTCTTTGTACTTCAGGGCAGATTAACAATGACCAAATTGTGGACAAATGGAATACTAGTGACTAACATGAAATTCTGTTATATTCCACACCTTTTGTTTGGGTCAGGATCAATAAATGTCAATCTAAACGATGACAGGGGCCATGACAGGACCCTGGAGGAGGCGTCTGTACAGCTGCCTGACTCTGGCGGTTTTCAAGCCATTGTGTACATAATGATATGTGAGGGTTCCTGTGCGTCTGTACTGTACCATCTAATTGCAGACCAGTGACATGTCTTTCAGTCTGTCAGCTCAGGATCTGGAACCAGAGGAAAAGCCCTCAGGGAGACAGAGAGACAGATAGGCAAACAGAGACCATGGCTAACTGCTTAACGCTAACTGCTAAACGCCTTGTGTTTGTCTCTGTAGCGTGCTGTCATTCAATGAGATGTTTACCTTTTAGCACTAGCGCCAAGCGCTATCACCTGCCTCCCTAGGCTAATTGCAGAAACACCATTATCTTTATGGAAACATTTGAATGGAACAAGCTTGTTGTTTTTGTGATAGAGGAGGAATATTGTAATAAAGAGTGGACACAGTATATACTGGTGGTCTGTGTCCTTACACAGCACCGACAGGGTGTTTTTTTTCTCTGGGGGGTGTAGTGGGGATTATAGTGCCAGTGAGATTTTTTAACAAATTCTCTATGTCCAGAGGTGCCCATCTCTATAGTTACCAGGGCTCAAGCCGTAGCATGGCTGGTTTATGTTGTTTTGTGTTTGAGTGTGTGTATGTGTGCATATTGTGTGCGTGCGTGTGTGTTTGTGCGTGTGTGTGAATGTGTGTGTGTTAGTTTCAATGTGTGTGTGTATGTGTGTGTTTACAGATTGTCCACGTTCACATGTGTTTCATTGTGTGTGTGTGTGTGTGTGTGTGATTGTGTGTGTGTCTGTGTGCGCGCGCAGACTGTCCACATTCATGGCAATTGCACGTCCGCTGCCGCAGGGCTCTCCAGAGGGTGGGTCAGCCCAACGCATCACCGGGGGCACACTGCCTGCCCTCCAGGACCTCTACAGCACCTGGTGTCACAGGAAGGCCAAGAAGATCATCAAGGACCTCAGCCACCCGAGCCCCGGCCTGTTCACCCTGCTACCATTAGAAGGCGGAGACAGTACAGGTGCATCAAAGTTGGGACTGAGAGACTGAGAAACAGCTATCTTCTGGCAATCAGACTGTTAAACAGTCACCACTATCCTTAGTCACTGTTCTAGCCAGCTACCACCCGGTACTCTACCTCACACCTTAGATACTGCTTCCGTATGCACATAGTCATTGAACACTGGTCGCTTTAATATCAATCAATCAATCAAATTGTATTTATAAAGGCCTTTTTACATTAGCACAAAGTGCTCTACAGAAACCCAGCCTAAAACCCCAAACAGCAAGCAATGCAGATGTAGAAGCACAGTGGCTAGGAAAAACTCCCTAGAAAAGCAGAAACCTAGGAAGAAACCTAGAGAGGAACCAGGCTCTGAGGGGTGGCAGTCCCCTTATGGCTGTGCCGGGTGGAGATTATAACAGTACATGGCCATTAAGGCCAGATTTTTCTCCAAGATGTTCAAATGTTCATAGATGACCAGCATGGTCAAATAATAATCACAGTGGTTGTAGAGGTTGCAACAGGTCAGTACATCAGGAGTAAATGTCACTTTGCTTTTCATAGCCGGGCATTTAGATGTTGAAATAGCAGGTGCGGTAGAGAGAGAGAGTTGAAAACAGCAGGTTTAGGACAAGGTAGCACGTCCGGTGAACAGGTCAGGTTGAGTTTGACATGCGTTTTTCAGGATTTTTTTGTTGTTATTCTGTCTCTCACTGTTCAAATAAACCTACCATAAAAATTATAGACTGATCATTTCTTTGTCAGTGGGCAAACGTACAAAATCAGCAGGGGATCAAATACTTTTTTCCCTCACTGTAGACTATTGCAGCATAGATACTGGAGGCTGAGACAGGGGGGGTCGGGAGACACTGTGGCCCCGTCCGACGATACCCTGGACAGGGCCAACCAGGCAGGATATAATGTTTACATACTGTTTTACCCACATTACATGTATACTGAGCAAAAATATACAACGTTTTACTGAGTTACAGTTCATATAAGGATTGAAATAAATGAATTAGGCCCTAATCTATGGATTTCACATGACTGGGCAGGGTGAAGCCATTGGTGGGCCTTGGAGGGCATAGGCTAGGGACTAGGCATCAGGATAGAAACAGAGTAGCAGCAGCGTATATGATGATTGTATGTGACTGGGTGTGCGTGTGTGCAGAGTCAGTATAAATGTATGTGCATATTATGTGTGTGTGAGCAAATTATGAAGAGAGGTGTTTGTGAGTGTGTTGGAGTGTCGGTGTGCGTGAGTGTGTAGGGCCCTGTGAGTGTGCATAGAGACAGTGCATAAATAAAATACAAGGGTCAACTCAGATAGTCCGTGTAGCCATTTTCTTAGCTACACTACATGACCAAAAGTATGTGGACACTTGCTCGTCAAACATCTCATTCCAAAATAATGGCCATTAATATTGAGTTGGGAAGGCTTTCCACTAGATGTTGGAACATTGCTGCGGGGACTTGCTTCCATTCAGTCACGAGCGTTAGTGAGGTCGGGCACTGATGTTGGGCGATTAGGCCTGGCTCGCAGTCGGCGTTCCAATTCATTCCAAAGGTGTTCGATGGGGTTGAGGATCAGGGCTCTGTGCAGGCCAGTCAAGTCCTTCCACACCAATCTCGACAAACCATTTCTATATGGACCTCGCTTTGTGCACGGGGCATTGTCAGGCTGGAACAGGAAAGGGACTTCCCCAAACTGTTGCAACAAAGTTGGAAGCACAGAATCGTCTAAAATGTCATTGTATGCTGCAGCATTAAGATTTCCCTTCACTGGAAATAAGGCACCTAGCCCGAACCAGGAAAGCAGCCCCAGACCATTATTCATCTTCGACCAAACTTTACAGTTGGCACTATCAAGTGGGGCAGGTAGCATTCCCCTGGTATCCGCCAAACGTCGGACTGCCAGATGGTGAAGCGTGATTCATCACTCCAGAGAACGCGTTTCCACTGCTCCAGAGTCCAATGGCGGTGAGCTTTACACCACTCCAGCCAACGCTTGGCATTGCGCATGATGATCTTAGGCTTGTGTGCGGCTGCTCAGCCATGGAAACCAATTTCATGAAGCTCCCGACGAACAGTTATTGTGCTGACGTTGCTTCCAGAGGCAGTTAGGAACACGGCAGTGAGTGTAGCAACCGAGGACAGACGATTTTACGCGGTACGCGGTTCAGCACTCGGCGGTCCCGTTCTGTGAGCTTGTGTGGCCTACCACTTCACGGCTGAGCCGTTGTTGCTCCTAGACGTTTCCACTTTACAATATCAGCACTTACAGTTGACCGGGGCAGCTCTAGCAGGGCAGAAAGTTGACGGGCAGAAAACTGACTCGTGGAAAGGTGGCATCATATGACGGTGATAGTCACTGAGCTCTTCAGTAAAGCCATTCTACTGCCAATGTTTGTCTATGGAGATTGCTGTGTGCTCAATTTTATACACCTGTCAGCAACGGGTGTGGCTGAAATAGCCGATTCCACAAATTTGAAGGGTTGTCCACATACATTTTTATATTTAGTTAGCTATTGTATTTAGTTAGCTATTTAGCAGTCTTATGGCTTGGGGATATAAGCTGTTCAGGAGCCTGTTGGTGTCAGACTTGATACACCGCTACTGGTTGCCGTGCGGAAGCAGAGAGAACAGTCTATGGCTTGGGTGCCTGGAGTCTTTAAAGATTTTCTGGGCCTTCCTTTCACACCGCCTGATATAGAGGTCCTGGATTGCAGAGGAGCTCGGCCCCAGTGAGCTGGGCGGTGCTATTGCCATACCAAGCGGTGATGCAGCCAGTCAAGTGCTCTCAATGGTACAGCTGTAGAACCTTTAGAGGATATGAGTGCTAATGCCAAACCTTTTCAACCTCCTGAGGGGGAAGAGGCGCTGTCGTGCCTTCTTCACAACTGTGCGTGTGTGTGTGGAGCATTTTAAATCATTAGTGATTTGGACACCGAGGATCTTGAAGCTCTCGACCCACTCCACTGCAACCCTGTTGATGTGCATGTTAAGGGTTTTGTATTTAATTAAGTTGGTTTCCTCTCTCCGGGGCATCCTAGTTAAATATAAAGCATTGTGATTATAACCTTCCTGCCCCGGGCTGGAGTACAGCAGCAAATTAAAGTTCATGAATGTTGTTTTTTATGGAAGATTTTAAGAAGTATTTATTCGGTTTTATTTGCCTGTCATAGCATGTTTTATCACCCATAGTGTGAAATTGGTCATTTCTGCTCCAGCCACAGGGCGTATTAGTTTTATTGAAAAGAGCAGACCTGGACTAATGAAAAGTATAATGATATTGGATTACATTTGAATATAGCACCATACATGAAAGGACTGCAAAGCACCTTACATATTCAATAGCTCTTTACATAGGCAGTCTAGTCTATGTGCGCATACATATGTTATGTCTTTGAATGGACATCATTTACTTAACCATGGATTGCGCTGAATGAATTTCATTTCATTGTCATCTGGTGGGTGACTGCGTTCTGATAGGAATTTATGGCGGCCATCTTTGAGAGTTAATTAGGCACCAATAAGGTCTGACAAGGAGGCTGCAGTTGAATTACCACATGCAGAGTGCACACACACACACACACACACACACACACACTCTCTGTGCTCTGTATCTGACAAACCCATAACAGCTCCATGTGCTTCTCTATGCAGAGGAGCTGGTGAGAATAACTGTTATAAAGATAGGTCTGCAGCTGCTGTTTTAGATATACCTCCACTAGGGAGACTCATACTTTTATTTGGCAGGGTGTGGTATTTGCAAGTTTGTGCTTTTTCTATATTTAAGAAGGTCTTTGAGACTTGAGGCTACAGAAAGTCGGACTGATCTTTGCTTTGCTCTGCTTTGTATGTGTGATATGTGTATGTGTGTGCGTATGTGTGTGTGCGACGTGATCCGTGTGACGCTGTGTGTGTGTGTGTGTCAAGCAGCATTTCATCTGGACAACAGCAACCAGATCTCATCTCTGCCTAATAGAAATACAGGCAGCCTACCATGAAGGGAAAAACACATCACATGACAAGCCGTGTTCTTCTGCATCAGTGAATATGAATATCACAGACATCTGGATGATGGAAGAAAGGAGGGAGGGATGATGGAGGACAGTGATTGTGTCTCCGAAGGCATGTTCTCTCAGTCGTTTGTGTCAGACTGTGTCTATAACGAACACTTGACAGGAAATAACACTGGTATCGGTCTTAGTCTGTGCTTTGGTTCCTAGCCAGGCGTCCGGCTTCAGGAGGGATTGTGTGGCTTCCATGTTGAAGTACATCCCCAAAGCCCCCCTCCCCAATCCCACCTTTTTTGAGTAAGGTTCTGGGCCCTGCCTCTATGAATGAGTTCTATTTGTCGTAACGATTGTCTCCACAGCCGTTTCAACCCGTTAAGTGAAAGGTTAGTCTTGTGGAGACGTTGTCTTGAGGCAGCAGGCCCAGGCAGGGCTATAATACTGTGTCACAGAGCTGTAATAATGAGGCAGGACACCTCACTGGGAACACAGAGAGACAAGATGCTGATCAGCTAGGATTACTCTTTTCTCTCTCTCTCTCTCTGTGTCTCTCTCTCTCTCTCTCTGTCTCTCTGTCTCTGTCTCTCTCTCTGTCTCTGTCTCTGTCTCTGTCTCTTCTGTCTCTCTCTCTCTCTCTCTCTCTCTCTGTCTCTCTGTCTGTCTGTCTGTCTGTCTCTCTCTCTCTCTCTCTCTCTCTCTCTCTCTCTCTTCTCTCTCTCTCTCTCTCTCTCTCTCTCTCTCTCTCTCTCTCACTCTCTCTCTCTCTCTCTCTCTCTCTCTCTCTCCTCTCTCCTCCTCTCTCTCTCTCTCTCTCTCTCTCTCTCTCTCTCTCTCTCCTCTCTCTCTCTCTCTGAGGGAGCAAGAAAGAAAGAAATTAAGGGAGGGAGAAGGAGGAAGAGTGTGTAATGAGAGTGTGTGAGATTCTGCCAGGGAGCAAAAGCCCTGCCCAGGGTGACTCCCCCTCACACTGCTGCTGTCAGCCAGGCAGGTGATTTATAAGTCCCAGGGGAGGTCCTCCTGGCCTGGGGAGCCTATCACAGCGCATCTCCTCACTGTATATAAGAATATGAATATGTATATATGAATAGTCTGTAAATAGTATTTTTGTCGTCTCTTGGTGTCTTTCCATCACTTCTTTTTTATTTTGAATTTAATTAATGTCTCTAACTGTTCTGTACTTTGTCGTGTATTTCTACCCCAGGAAGAGTAGCTGCTGCATGTGCTAATAAACTAAACTAAACTAAACAAATCTCTAGTCCTAGGCTTCAGCCGTGATGGAAGCCGCCCCAGCCTCTCCCTGAGGATGTCTTCTCTGCTCCCCCTGAGTTGTGAGTTATCACTAGGGGCCAAGGCTCAGCTCAACACATCTCGTCTCATTTCAGACTAAGCGCTATATTATGAGGCCATTTTGCCTGTCGTCACCATGTCTCCATTCCAGAAGAGCCCCTTCAATAGGCTTACAGATGTCCTGATTCTTTGTACAATACTTTGTGCACGGTTCCTCCCACTAGATTGCTTTTGCCATGCACCAAATTGTTTCTCATCATTGTGTGTTTGATGGTTCATTTGGTTTTCACCTTTTAGATCACAATGAATAGGATTATATGGACAGGTTGTAGGGCGTTTCAAACAGGGCAATTCAAGAGGGTGCTATGAAATTAATGTCAAAACGTTGTTTTCTTTGCCCTATGTCATTATAAATTACATAGAATTAATCATTAGATTGTTCTCTACAATATTTTAATCTTAATATACTTGTACTTGACAGTGTTGGTGAAATAAGAACGTTAATTTGCTGTGACAGTTTCTAGTTTAGACTGCCCCGCTCTTGGTTGTATCCTCTTCCATATTTGATGTTGTGAGGTGGTACCATTTGGAGGTTTCCGCTGGTGGACCAATCAAAATCATTTTCACCTCCAGATCCTTTAACAATCTACGTTGAGAGGGGCCGAATTCAATGGCGTTTTTAAAGGGAAAGACTCAGAAATACACAATGAAAACAGGAACAGATTGTCTTTCGCGGAGGGTGGATATTGAAATTCAGTCTGATATCTTTGTAAAGAAATATATATTTAGTCCCATTTTAGTTTTGTATTCAGCGGATTTCATTTAGAAAATGCCCATGTTTTCACTCACAAACCTGCAGCCACTAGTTAGCTTGCCAGTTGATTTTCGAAGTTAGCGCTGTTCTGCCGCGGAGCAGCGCCACAGAGTTCTATTGAGCAGTGACCACTTTTTGATCATGCCTGTGACATTCCATTCACTCTAAACATGCTCAATTCTCAGAGTAAATCATTGGTAACTTATGAACCATATATGGTAGAGACATGGGGTTTGTACTATTGTTTTGCTGACTGATTATTTTATTGAATGGACATATTTGTATAAACCTTGAATGAATTAATCATTTTATGGGTGAACACCCTACAGGTTGGGACCTGATCCTAGATCGGCACTACTCTTGAGGCGCTTTGTGGATATGGGCCCTTGCCATTATTGTCTGTTGGTAACCCTAACATCACCAACGTAGAGCCACAGTAAATACTGGGAAGTGGTACTGTGTATGCCTTACGACTGATTAATTATTTCAGCCACAGACTTGAGTCCTGTGTGAAGGTAGAAAGAACCTGAGAGGAAATAACCAGCTAAATCTAGCTCCATAATCTATCCCAACTCTTCTCAAAATGCCACGTGTCCCGCCGTCCATTTTAATAAACGTTACTGTAGTGCACTCCCAAGCCACCATGGCCCGTGGATGGGCTACAGAAGGTAATGTCTAACAGTTACTCCCTCCCTCTCTCCTCCTTCCCTCTTCTCATCCCTCTCTCACTCCCATACATGCCAATTGCGACTTGATGCGATTTCAAACTAAATAAGATGTGACAAGATTCAATATGAGCTGCCACTCTTACAGACGAGGCTTGCAGGTGAAATCCGAGAGCTTACATCATCACCTTTTCTCCTCAGAGAAAGCAAGGCTACATAAAGTACAGTACCCTAATGTATTTCTGAGGTCATCCAAGTCCAAGTTTATTCTTCTGCAGAACTCCTCTGCAGTGCAGACATTTTGCCTGGATATGTTTTGGATGTGCAAGCTAAATCTCCTGGCTTGTGGGCCCTGGTTGATGTGTTTATTCATCTGTATGTTATTTGGGGATGCATTGATGTCAACTTTTACGGAGGGCGAGTAGCCCCTCTAAAGATAACTGTCATGCTCTCTCTCTCACTCCCGCCTTCTCCCTCTCTCTCTATTCGTATACCCCCCCTCTCTCTTTCAATTCAAAGGGATTGGCATGGGAAACATGTTTACATTGCCAAAGCAAGTGGAATAGACAATACACAATCAGAAATGAACAGTTAACATTACACTCACAAAAGTTTCAAAAGAATAGAGACATTTCAAACGCCTTATTATGGCTATGTCAAAGTACGAAAGGGAAAGTAAATAGACAGATAAATGTAGTTTGTATTTACAATGACGGTTGTGCTTCACTGGTTGCCCTTTTCTTGTGGCAACAGGTCACAAAGATTGCTGCTGTGATGGCATACGATGGTATTTCACCTAATAGATGTGGGAGTATATTAAATACTTTGTGGGCCTATGTAATCTGAGGGACATATGTATCTCTAATATGGTCATACATTTGGCAGAAGGTTAGAAAGTGCTGCTCAGTTTCCACCTTTTGTGGGCAGTGGGCACATAGCCTGTTTTTCTTCGAGAGCCTGGTCTGCCTACGGTGGCCTCTCTCAATAGCAAGGCTATACTCACTGAGTCTGTACATAGTCAAAGCCTTCCTTAATTTTGGGTCAGGTATTCTGCCACTGTTTACTCTCTGTTTAGGGCCAAATAGCATTCCATTTTGCTTTGTTCTTTGGTTAGTTCTTTCCAATGTGTCAAGTAATTAGGGCTGACCCCATTTTAGAGCTGGTCGATTGTTTGGTCAATAGGCTGTTGGTCGACCAAGATTGTTTTAGTCGAGCAGTGGCAAATATATTTAAAAAAAATGTATGGCACACAAGACACCTGTCTGATTCATGCCTGTCTGAGTGGACTAATCCATTGTGGAGGCCGCGGGGATGCCACACCAGTATCACCAGTAGTACATTTACCGTTAATTACCATCATTTATCATCTACAATGTTTGTTTGGTTAGGGTAACTTCTGTTAATGCATTCAATATATTATTATTACAGTCTTACCGTTGTCATTGTAGGAGTGGACACGTTGTTTGCAGAGTGCACAACCTAGGCTACACGTGGGATAATTTTTTTTGGTTTATTTCATTCCATTTACGAGTTTTGTTTGGAGCACTCCTGTCAATCTTGAGTAAGGACACGCACCTAATTATGCATATAACTAGGCCTAGGCTACCTGGCCTGCGCACAAATGTAGGCTTATAAATGTGGCCATTTGGGGATCTGATACTATTTCTGATCGTTTTAAATCACCATCACTGTGGAGCTTCTCAAAGTAATTTTTTCTTCGCCTCAAAAAGCAAGTAAACAAAGTCTGTTTATACATCCATTGAGAATGACAATAGTTCCTCAATGTAGCCTATTTGAAAAGTCTTTCCAGCTCTCTCCCTTTCGATAACCACTCAGCATGAAAGGGGAAAAATGTAATGCTCTGATTTGGTGGAAATGTCATAAAAAAGCCTACCTGATTACTTCTTATCCCTTGTGCAAATAGCCAACACAATCTCACACTCAATTCGTGCAAATATGTACAAAAGGTATTTCAGCAGATTTTGTGCGTTTTTGTGTGGCTTAATTTCTGTGAAAATACACATATTTTTGTGCGACTTAATTTGTAGGAAAATACTCAGTTTTGTGCAACTTAATTCATAGGAAAATACGTTTTTGTGGGGCAAACTTCGGAACAATCTTTTAAAAGTTATTAGAGCAATGCATGATGGGGAATGGTGTTCTACACTGCCTTTTTTTTGTGTCCCAGATTTATTTACAGTACCAGTAAAAAGTTTGGACACACCTACTTATTCCAGGGTTTTTCTTTATTGTTACTATTTTCTACATTGTAGAATAATAGTGAAGACATCAAAACTATGAAATAACACATATGGAATCATGTAGTAACCAAGAAAGTCTTAAACAAATCAAAATATATTTGAGATTTGAGATTCTTCAAATAGCCACCCTTTGCCTTGATGACAGCTTTGCACACTCTTGGCATTCTCTCAACCAGCTTCACCTGGAATGCTTTTCCAACAATCTTGAAGGAGTTCCCACATATGCTGAGCACTTGTTGGCTGCTTTTCCTTCACTCTGCCGTCCGACTCATCCCAAACCATCTCAGTTGGGTTGAGGTCGGGGGATTGTGGAGGCCAGGTCATCTGATGCAGCACTCCATCACTCTCCTTCTTGGTCAAATAGCCCTTACACAGCCTGGAGGTGCGTTGGGTCATTGTCCTGTTGAAAATCAAATGATAGTCCCACTAAGCCCAAACCAGATGGGATGGCGTATCACTGCAGAATGCTGTGGTAGCCATGCTGGTTAAGTGTACCTTGAATTCTAAATAAATCACAGACCGTGTCACCAGCAAAGCACCCCCACACCATAACACCTCCTCCTCCAAGCTTTACGGTGGGAAATACACATGCAGGGATAATCCGTTCACCCACACCGCTTCTCACAAAGCCACGGCGGTTGGAACCAAAAATCTCCAATTTGGACTCCAGACCAAAGGACACATTTCCACCGGTCTAATGTCCATTGCTCGTGTTTCTTGGCCCAAGCAAGTCTCTTCTTCTTATTGGTGTCCTTTAGTAGTGGTTTCTTTGCAGCAATTCGACCATGAAGGCCTGATTTCACACGGTCTCCTCTGAACAGTTGATGTTGAGATGTGTCTGTTACTTGAACTCTGTGAAGCATTTATTTGGGCTGCAATTTCTGAGGCTGATAACTCTAATGAACTTATCCTCTGCAGCAGAGGTAAGTCTGGGTCTTCCATTCCTGTGGCGGTCCTCATGACAGCCGGTTTTGTCATAACGCTTGATGGTTTTTGCCACTGCACTTGAAGAAACTTTCAAAGTTCTTGAAATGTTCCATATTGACTGACCTTCATGTCTTAAAGTAATGATGGACTGTTGTTTCTCTTTGCTTATTTGAGCTGTTCTTGCC
This sequence comes from Coregonus lavaretus, assembly GCF_964263955.1. Classification (NCBI taxonomy): domain Eukaryota; kingdom Metazoa; phylum Chordata; class Actinopteri; order Salmoniformes; family Salmonidae; genus Coregonus; species Coregonus lavaretus. The sequence goes on along the minus strand of NW_028165922.1, from coordinate 42,321 downwards.
ATAATATGGACTTGGTATTTTACCTAATAGGGCTATCTTCTGTATGCCCCCCCTACCTTGTCACAACACAACTGATTGGCTCAAACCGCATAAAGAAGAAAGAAATTCCACAAATTAACTTTTAAGAAGACACACCTGTTAATTGAAATGTAACTTGCCTACACGATTTTCTTCCTAACGCATTTCATATTTCTTGGAGCCTACATTACACCATTTTCTTCTAAATGCATTTAATACAGAGCTCCACTTTTTCGTGTATATTACATCACTTCTTTCATAATGCATTTTATACACGGCTATTTCGAATTTTATGAGGGTTGTCAGATTGGAGAGAAAATACAGATTTTTCATATTTTTTGTGTGTGTAGTATTGATGAAGGTATTTGAATGGAGATACATTTTTATGATGGGAAATTATAATGCACACCATAATACACACACACTTACACACATATACACACACTTACTTTGTTTGTACTCATGTTATAGCAAACTCTTGACTTTTGTATGAATTATTTTTATAAATATTTGTATCTACAGTGAGGGAAAAAAGTATTTGATCCCCTGCTGATTTTGTACGTTTGCCCACTGACAAAGAAATGATCAGTCTATAATTTTAATGGTAGGTTTATTTGAACAGTGAGAGACAGAATAACAAACAAAAAATCCAGAAAAATGCATGTAAAAAATGTTAGAAATTGATTTGCATTTTAATGAGGGAAATAAGTATTCCTCACTCATTTGTGTCTGGAAGCAGCTGTTGTTAGGACAGAACGCTCTCATCAACCCTGCTCCTCGGCCAGAGCATCCAGTGTGCGCTCTGAACACTCCGAGAGCGAAACGCTCAGAATTTATGAACGGACAATCTGACAACGCTCTGAGTTTACGGGCGGGGCTATAGCTTAAGAGGGTGTGAACGATGCTGAATGGGTGTAGACAAAGAAGAGCTCTCCGGTGTGTGTACCAAAACATTCAAAGGCCATTTTCTCAAAAGTGAGGTTACAAGTTTATCAACTTTCAAAGCATAATTACTTTCCCATTGTTCCTCAACTGTAGTGTATGATATACAATTTTCTAGCTCTGAATCTCTACTTTTATCCAATGTAAAAAACACAATTTCAAATTTTGCTACATAAGACCGAATCGAGCCGGTCGGTCACATATGGGTAGACAAATATCCTTTTTTTAGGATGCAAACCAGTAATATGAATCACTGTGGATCCATCCTGTTCTCATCTAATGAGATGGATGTAGGATTTCCTACGGCCTAGAATCGAGGCCTTTCCCAGTCATGAAGGACGAAGCTAGGCCCCTCTTGGTTCTCATTGGTGAAGACTGAACTCAAGGTAGTGGTTATATGTCACACTCTGCTATACCACTTTGCCCAACATGTTATACCCCAGAGGTTGTAAATAAACCATTTTTAAGGTGATATAACTTGTATCATTATTATAGGGCTGTGACACCCATAGCTGAATGGCTTCAGACTGAGCATTTCTCACCATTTATTTGCAGAGAGCAATTTCCGTTTTATAACAGGTAGTGTCCATTTATTTACAGTAGTGTGTTGATTAATTATTGCTTTCTTCAGTGGAAATACAGAATATGTTTAAAAATGCCAAATATACCAAAAGCTAAATCAAGCAGAGATTTACAAATATTTTACCATGTTAATCATTACTGAAACATGCAAACTACAAACATTTAACCAGTTAAAGATAATGGATACATGATAACTACAGTGAGGGAAAAAAGTATTTGATCCCCTGCTAATTTTGTACGTTTGCCCACTGACAAAGACATGATCAGTCTATAATTTTAATGGTAGGTTTATTTGAACAGTGAGAGACAGAATAACAACAACGAAATCCAGAAAAAAGCATGTCAAAAATGCTATAAATTGACTTGCATTTTAATGAGGGAAATAAGTATTTGACCCCTCTGCAAAACATGACTTAGTACTTGGTGGCAAAATCCTTGTTGGCAATCACAGGGGTCAGACGTTTCTTGTAGTTGGCCACCAGGTTTGCACACATTTTAGGAGGGATATGGGATTAAGGTCTGGAGACTGGCTAGGCCACTCCAGGACCTTAATGTGCTTCTTCTTGAGCCACTTCTTTGTTGCCTAATTCCTTCGACCTCATGGCTTGGTTTTTGCTCTGAAATAATAATAATAATAATAATATGCCATTTAGCAGACGCTTTTATCCAAAGCGACTTACAGTCATGCGTGCATACATTTTTTTTTTGGTGTATGGGTGGTCCCGGGGATCGAACCCACTACCTTAGCGTTACAAGAGCCATGCTCTACCAGCTGAGCTACAGAGGACCACTGTCAACTGTGGGACCTTATATAGACATGTCCAATCAATTGAATTTACCACAGGTGGACTTCAATCAAGTTGTAGAAACATCTCAAGGATGATCAATGGATACATGAGGCATCTGAGCTCAATTTCGAGTCTCATAGCAAAGGGTCTGAATACTTATGTAAATAAGGTTTCTGTTTTTTATTTGTAATAGATGTGCTAGAATTTCTTTACCTGTTTTCGCTTTGTCATTATGGGGTATTGTGTGTAGATTCATGAGGATTTGTAAAAAAAAAAAATTAAAAAAAAAGATTCCATTTCAGAATAAAGGTGTAACGTAACAAAAGGTGGAAAAATGGAAGGGGTCTGAATACTTTCCGAATAAACTGTATTTGCACGAATTATGTGTGAGATTATTAGTGTTGCAACAGCCTACAGCTGTGTCTGTCTGTCAGGAGCTCACTGGCTCGGAAACTCTGACGCCACAGAATATTTTATACAGTGTTGCAAGTGTGCTAGTACCAGCTTCAGGCCAGACACAAGTTAATAGTTGATACAATGTTTCAAGTTCCTTGCAGACAGGCCATGCATAGCCCATGTGCTTTATAGGATATTTCTTTTTATCAGGATATTTTCTACCTCCAATTATTTTATTTGTTGGCTTTATGTAGGCTATTTTTACATATTGGTAATGGCAATAGAAGTTACTTTTAGATTTGTATCATTTTCATTTAGATAGAATTTTGATTAACCACATGACATTGATTTTGAGAGATGAAGACTTTATTATAAATACAATTATACTGTTCCACGAAAATGGAGATCAGTAGAAATGGTATGATAGCTTGGCACTCCAAATGGAACGCTGGTGTAGCCTATTTCCGGCAACTTCAGGAGCATAATGGCCAGCAGCAGCGGGCAGCGGGAGGAGGGTTGGGTAGGGTAGGGAACACGTTTTTTTCTTCTGGTTAGGCTATATTGATCTCTGGCTCCCTCTTTAATAATTTGTGTGTCTTCATTTTTAATTGCAGCGCTTAAAGCATCAGGCAAAGTAGCCTACATACAGTGGGGAAAAAAAGTATTTAGTCAGCCACCAATTGTGCAAGTTCTCCCACTTAAAAAGATGAGAGAGGCCTGTAATTTTCATCATAGGTACACGTCAACTATGAAAGACAAATTGAGAAAAAAAAATCCAGAAAATCACATTGTAGGATTTTTTATGAATTTATTTGCAAATTATGGTGGAAAATAAGTATTTGGTCACCTACAAACAAGCAAGATTTCTGGCTCTCACAGACCTGTAACTTCTTCTTTAAGAGGCTCCTCTGTCCTCCACTCGTTACCTGTATTAATGGCATCTGTTTGAACTTGTTATCAGTATAAAAGACACCTGTCCACAACCTCAAACAGTCACACTCCAAACTCCACTATGGCCAAGACCAAAGAGCTGCCAAAGGACACCAGAAACAAAATTGTAGACCTGCACCAGGCTGGGAAGACTGAATCTGCAATAGGTAAGCAGCTTGGTTTGAAGAAATCAACTGTGGGAGCAATTATTAGGAAATGGAAGACATACAAGACCACTGATAATCTCCCTCGATCTGGGGCTCCACGCAAGATCTCACCCCGTAGGGTCAAAATGATCACAAGAACGGTGAGCAAAAATCCCAGAACCACACGGGGGGACCTAGTGAATGACCTGCAGAGAGCTGGGACCAAAGTAACAAAGCCTACCATCAGTAACACACTACGCCGCCAGGGACTCAAATCCTGCAGTGCATGACGTGTCCGCCTGCTTAAGCCAGTAAATGTCCAGGCCTGTCTGAAGTTTGCTAGAGTGCATTTGGATGATCCAGAAGAGGATTGGGAGAATGTCATATGGTCAGATGAAACCAAAATAGAACTTTTTGGTGAAAACTCAACTCGTCGTGTTTGGAGGACAAAGAATGCTGAGTTGCATCCAAAGAACACCATACCTACTGTGAAGTATGGGGGTGGAAACATCATGCTTTGGGGCTGTTTTTCTGCAAAGGGACCAGGACGACTGATCCGTGTAAAGGAACGAATGAATGGGGCCATGTATCGTGAGATTTTGAGTGAAAACCTCCTTCCATCAGCAAGGGCATTGAAGATGAAACGTGGCTGGGTCTTTCAGCATGACAATGATCCCAAACACACCGCCCGGGCAATGAAGGAGTGGCTTCGTAAGAAGCATTTCAAGGTCCTGGAGTGGCCTAGCCAGTCTCCTGATCTCAACCCCATAGAAAATCTTTGGAGGGAGTTGAAAGTCTGTGTTGCCCAGCGACAGCCCCAAAACATCACTGCTCTAGAGGAGATCTGCATGGAGGAATGGGCCAAAATACCAGCAACAGTGTGTGAAAACCTTGTGAAGACTTACAGAAAACGTTTGACCTGTGTCATTGCCAACAAAGGGTATATAACAAAGTATTGAGAAACTTTTGTTATTGACCAAATACTTATTTTCCACCATAATTTGCAAATAAATTCATTAAAAATCCTACAATGTGATTTTCTGGATATTTTTTTCTCATTTTGTCTGTCATAGTTGACGTGTACCTATGATGAAAATTACAGGCCTCTCTCATCTTTTTAAGTGGGAGAACTTGCACAATTGGTGGCTGACTAAATACTTTTTTTCCCCACTGTATAGTTGATTTTATTCAAACATAGGGTGTGTCTATATATGAAAAAATACACGTTTAAACGTTTCGACCAATAGACGACTCTCGGTCAACCAATATTTTTTTTTTGTCGGGGACAGCCCTACAAGTAATTATCTTTTTGTTTTCTCATGATTTGGTTGGGTCTAATTGTGTTGCTGTCCTGGGGCTCTGTAGGGTCTGATTGTGTTTGTGAACAGAGCCCCAGGACCAGCTTGCTGAGGAGACTCTTGTCTATGGAAGGTTTGGGAATCGTTTCCTTTTAAGTGGTTGTAGAATTTAACTGCTCTTTTCTGGATTTTGATCATTAGTGGGTATCGTCCTAATTCTGCTCTGCATGCATTATTTGGTGTTTTACGTTGTACACGGAGGATGTTTTTTCAGAATTCAGCATGCAGTCTCACTTTGGTGTTTGTCCCATTTTGTGAATTCTTGGTTGGTGAGCGGACCCCAGACCTCACAACCGTAGAGGGCAATGGGTTCTGAAACTGATTCAAGTATTTTTTTTGGCAGATCCTAATTGGGATGTCACATTTTATGTTCCTTTTAATGGCGTATAAAGCCCTTCTTATAGGGGGTAGGTATCGTTTTTGGTGTGCTCTAGGGCAACAGTGTGTAGATGGAATTTGTATTTGTGGTCCTGGCAACTGTACCTTTTTTGGAACACCATGATCTTTTTCTCTCTTTCTCTCCCTCACTCTCCGCTCTGTCATCATTTGCTCATTTTCCTTGGCATCAGCAGAGTTTTACTTTGTTTCTCTGTCTCCCTCAAGGAGTCCTCCGTCTTATGTATACTGCAGGCCAAGGGGACAGTGCTGTTCTCATGTTAACATTGATGTTCTGATGTTGGCAAAACATTCCAGTGATGTGAATATTCCACTGAAGGTCAGTGGCCTCCTTAGGTCTGGCTGAGAGATGACAAGTATATGTGAGTGTGACACTCTGTATCTCAGAGCTCCAAAAGAACACAGTGATGATGATGATGATGATGATGATGATGATGATGATGATGATGATGATGATGAAGGCTCAGGATCAACTGGTGTGTGTCAGACTCAGGAGTCTCACAGTGGATGTCCCCATTTTGAACCACTTTTACCTTCATACAGTATGCACTGTATGAAAGTACTGCCCCATACCTCTCCACTGTTCAGTACGCCACGGTTCATTACCTCAGACCAACCCTGAGTACAGGTGTCCTCCACACCCCTATAATGTCCTCATCTATTCCCATTATGTCCACTTCATTACCCGCCACCCTGCCAACCCCCCAGTGGTGAGGGTGAGAGGGGCAGAGCAAACTAGGCCAGACCATCTCATGTGACTCTGTGTCTACAACTTTCGATCTCTCTCTTTCTGCTTTTTTTGTCTCGTTACCTTTTCTCTGTCCCTCTCATTCTTTTACAATTCTCTTTCTTTCTCTACCCTTGAACTATCTTTCCATCTATATACAGATACCCTGTATTTTCACCCTCTCCTCTTGTGTCCCCTCCTCTCCCAATACCTCCCTCCCTTCCTCCCTCTCCTTCCCTCTCTCTCCCTCCATCTCTCGGGGAAGGGTTATACACAGTATCAGGAGTCAGTGGGGTGGTTGTGTAGGAGCCCCATTTATTAGCTACTCATGTCGTTAAGGGCGAGAAGGGGGCGAGAGGGGGCGGTGGCAAGATCAATCGTCTGTATTAACGTTGGCTCGCTGTCAGCAGGCCTGAGACGGGACAGGGGAGAGAAGGGAGGGGGACGCGGAGGGAGGGGGTGAGGGTCTGCCCTGTCATCCGGACAAATGTAATTTTATCAGGATGAATCGACGGAGCATTGAGGAAGATCAGGAGAGAATAGCTTCACTGTCGCCTTGCTTTAGATAAATGACAAAATTGGAGGTGGAAAGAATTGCGTTGCCTTTGGTTCTCCAAGACGACAAGGATAAAGTAATTCCAGGCTCATTTCAGTGAATAAGAACAGCCAATAACTGATTAATGAGATTAAGGTTTTGGGCACTAACTGGCTTTATTCCCGGCCTGGATCTGGCGTTGGTTGTAATTCCCGGAGGGGGATGTAAGGGTGGCAGTGGGAATATTCTTGTGTAATCCTGTTTGGAATGGTACGATGATTTAGGGAAATCCCTCCCTGGCACATACGCTGGAAGGGGAGAGAGAGTGTAAGAGAGAGAAAGAGAGAGGGAAAAGAGTGATATGAGAGAGGAAGCTGAGACTATGACATAGCCTGGAGCAGGACGCTGTTTTATTTTTTACCAGGCTATCGGAACAAGAGTGGAACCTCAGCCGTTGCAGCCCCTCCACAGCTAGGGCAATAAATAGTGTGTGTGTGTGTCTGTGCATAGCTCTGTCTGAGTACCTCAATCTGTCTGTGTGGCATACCCTCTACAGTGGTCCTTATCCCTGAGTAGCGTCTATTGTCAGTAAGACCTTGTGTCTCTCCTCTACTGTGATAAATAATGAATGAAGGCTTGAGACCAATCCTGACAAGACAAGGACAGGGATGGAGAGATGAGAGAGAGGAGAGAGGAAAAAGAAAGGAACGGAGAGAAGAGATAGTGGTGGAAGGACACAGGTGAGACAAAAGACAAGAGGGAAAGAGAAGGGTAGAGGAAATTGCATAGATGGAGAGAGAGAGGAGAGGTGAGGAGAGAGGAAGAGCAGAGGGATAAGGGAGGAGGATGGTACAGGAGTCCTGAAACCCTAAACCCAGGAAAAGGAGAATGCCCCAGAGCCTCACAGACAAAGAACGATGAGCAGTTTGTGTGTGTGTGCGCACGCGCACGTGCATGCGTTCGCATGTGTTTGTGTGTGTGCACCACTGGCACAGAACTGGATATCTGGTTGCAGACTGAGACAGGAGCCAGATGGAGGGGAAGGAAATGTTTCCTGGAACACCTGACAACAAGAACTGACAAATTCTTATTTACTGCATCTAATTTATTTACAGTCTGCTGCTCGCTTGCAACGAAATTCAAACCTGGCAACCCTAGGCCAGATTGACTTTGCTATCTCTTACAGCCTAAGTTAACCAGCTGTGGGAGTGGGAGATTCAGGTTCAATCTAGCAACCACATTAACTCAATATATCTCAATCACAGACTTGATAAATCTCAGTCTTTCAACATTACTTTTCTTCTAGCCAAGATTTTCATCCATCGATATCCCCATATTAGCTTTATCTTGATAGCATTAGCTCAGACTCATTCCCATTCTGTTTAGGTTCTCAAGGCATGTGGAGAAAATAGCACCAGAGTCAAAGATCAATGTCAGCCAACAGGCTTTGAAGCAGTGTGGGTAAACACTGCACCCTGAGCATGTTAATCTAACTTCACTGGGCTGTCTGTCTGTCTGTCTGTCTGTGTGTGTGTGTGTGCATCCATGTGTTTCAGCTGATAATCCTGAAGTTTTAGATGGAGAGGAGTAGAGATGCAATAAAAGGCTGGGGTGTAGAGGAGAGGAGACGGAGAGAGGAAAAAGTAGGAGAGGAGATGTGATGGAGAGAGGAAAAGGGAGGGAATAGAGATGGGAGAAAGAAGAGGTGTTAAGAGGAGGGATAGGAGGTAGAGAGAGACAGCAGGAAGAAGAACAGAGGGCAGTAAAGTGAAACCATTAAACCATGATTTAGATTGCTTCTTATCCTATGGCTTGCATTGGTGTGTGTCTGAGGTGCAGTATAGCTTTATTATCTCTGTGTGTGTGATAGTCTGTGTCGCTCTTCCTCTTTGCATCATCACCCAGAGGCTGTGGGAGGCCGCTAATGGTCTCATTAGGTCGATCCCCTCCCACCACCTATGTACCCTGGGGTCATTTTACCCACAGCCATCACTCTGCTATCTGTACCGTAGGTTTTTCCGGCATCTTAGACATATTCCCTTTGGTTAGTTACCATTTAAGTCTAAATCCCAGCATCGTTTACCCCTCCCCTCTGTATCCATCCTTCCCCATCACTCCACCCATTACTCTTTCATCAAAAGACAGTCTCTCTGAAGACTGCTGGAGTGAGACGATGCCCAACCGCACTGTACACCACCAAACCCCATAGACCCATTCCCCCCTTATTTAGGTCTCCAAGGATACCCTGCATCTCTCCCACTCACTCTCTCGCTCTCTTTCTCTTGCTCACCAAGCGAACCGTATCGGTGCTAAAACATCACTGGAGTATTTTAATTGGGTCCACCCTCCTCCTCTACTCCCTCCCCCGTTCTCCTCCTTTTCCCCGTCGCGGGGAGAAGAAAACCTGTCTGCCTGTGTAGAGAGAGAGAATGGGGGGGTTGAATTGAACTGAGAGAAGGAGGCTGATGTAATGTTGTGCTTGAGGACCCTTCTGCTGGACCGTTGCTTCTTTTTTTAGTTCTACATCTAATGGATAGGGGTACAATACTTCCTTTTACAGAGAGACCCCTCACCTCCCTCTACTGCATTTCAAAAGGTGCTTCACCGTGTGTGTGTGTGTGTGTGTGTGTAATGCATTTAGGAAAACTATTTTGGAGAGCCCACACCGTCTCTCTGCCACATTGAAGAGACTGTGTAATGGGGGCAGGGGGTGGCTGTGAAGGAGGTGGTTTTAGGGACCCTGCACTTGCTACATTATTTATTGGCTGTAGTAGAGGCTGTTTAGCTGAACCATTTGACTACATGTGTAGTGTTTATCCAACCAATGTGCTCTGTGGTGAAGGAGAAAGCACATCTCTCTCTCTCCATTACGTTTTCTCCCTCCTGCACATTCCCCCCTCTATCTCTCTATCACATTCCCTCTGTATTAATTGCAAAAATGTAAATGTATTTAATTTAAAAAATAAATTACTAAATCATCAAATCTCCTTTCACCTGTGAGCATTGCCTGCTTTTCTTTGTAACACTGACCCAGAAACAGTTTCTAGAGTCATCATTCATCCCAAAGTAGAGCACATTATGTGTTACCTGCTCATTGGCTTATGACCGTTCTCTGTTGTGTCTACTGTCACCATGTGGTAGATAGTGGTAACTGGTAATTAGACCTCATGCATTTATAAGCTCTATTTCAGCTGGTGCGTTTTAGTATAACAACATCAACCCATTAGAAATCCAGTTGGCCCACAACAGTATATTTTTCCTTCACAACTTCCAGTCAAGGTTAATCTAATGTGATGTCAGCCATGTGTTTTGACAGGATTGTGATGACAGTGGGAACACAGGTCTCAGTATAGCTACATTTTACATTCACTGGGCAAAGACGTCAGTTCAACGTCTAATTATGATTTACATTTGATTGAGTTGTCAAGTAACATGAATTCCATGTGAAATCCCCAAAAACGTAACCTTTGTCATTAGATTTGGTTTTAAAGTTGGGTGAAAAAAAGACCAAATAAATCAGAAATTCCTTTATGTTGATCACTTTTTCCAAATCCAATCAGTTTTCCACGTTGATTCTCTTGTTGAAATGTTTGAAGCTCTGAGTTACTGAGATTGGTTTCACAACACCAGATGGCGCTATGTCCCCAAATAGCCCATTGTATAAGGGCAATTCCATGCTAACTGAATGATGCTGAGACTAATTTAAAGGCCCAATGCAGCCGGAAAAAAAAATGTCTCAATACCAAATCCTTTCTGGGTAACAGTTAAGTACTTTACTTGATTATTTTCAATCAAAATGGTCAAAAAGAAACAAAAACAGCTTCTTGGCAAGAGCAATTTCTCAAGCAAAAATTTTGCTAGGACTGTCTGGGAGTAATCTGAGTTGGGATAGGAAAACTGAAAACTAGCTGCTATTGGCAGAGAGGATTTGAACTCTCTTTCTTATTGGTCTATTAACTAATTTACCGCCTGCTGATGTCACCAGGCAGGCCAAAGCTCAATCCCACCAAAACAGGCCGAAATTTCAGTATGTCTTTTCAAACAGCTCTTACACTAAAAGGGCATTATCATAATTTTAACAATTTCACAGAATTATTCCAACCTCATAGTATGGAAATATATATATATATAAAACACAGGAAAATCCAGTTTTTGAATGCACTGGGCCTTTAGAATGTAGTGCCTTCAGAAAATATTCATACCCCTTGACTTTTTCCAGATTTTGTTGTGTTACAGCTGAATTTAAAATTGATTAAATTGAGATTTTGTGTCACTGACCTACACACAATAACCCATAATGTCAAATTGGAATTTTGTTTTTATAAATGTGTACAAAGTAATTAAAAATGAAAAGCTGAAATGTCTTGAGTCAATATGTATTCAACCCCTTTGTTATGGCAATGCTAAATAAGTTCAGGAGTAAAATGTTGCTTAACAAGTCACATACGTTGCAAAGTCACATACGTTGCAATATTACACACTTTGTGTGTAATATTAGTGTTTAACATGATTTTTATATGACTACTCCAGCTCTGTACCCCACACATATAGTTATCTGTAAGGTCCCGCAGTCGAGTAGTGAATTTCAAGCACAGATTCAACCACAAAGGTCAGGAAGGTTTTCCAATGCCTCACAAAGAAGGGCACCTATCGGTAGATGGGTAAAAATAAAAAAGCAGACATTGAAAATCCCTTTGAGCATGGTGAAGATATAAATTACACTTTGGATGGTGTATCAATACACCCAGTCACTACAAAGATACAGGTGTCCTTCCTAACTCAGTTGTCTTAAAGGAAGGTACCCCTCAGGGAGTTCACCATGAAGCCAAAGTTTAATGACTGTGATAGGAGAAAAACTGAGGATGGATCAACAACATTGTGGTTACTCCACAATACTAACCTGCATGACAGAGTGAAATAAGGAAGCCTGTACAGAAGTAAAATATTCCAAAACATTTATCATGTTTGCTATAAGGCACTACTGTAAAAAATGTGGCAAAGAAATACATTTTTTTCTGAATACAAAAGTGTTATGTTTGGGGTAAATCCAACACAACACAAGCATGTTCAAGCATGGTGGTGGCTGCATCATGTTATTGGTAAGCTTGTCATCGGCAAGGACTAGAGAGTTTTAGGATAAAAATAAAATGTAATAGAGCTAAATCCTAGAGGAAAATCCTGTTCAGTCTGCTTTCCAACAGACACTAGCAGATAAATTCACCTTTCAGAAAGACAATAACCTAAAACACAAGGCCAAATATACACTGGAGTTGCTTACCAAGACGATATTGAATGTTCCTGAGTGGCCTGGTTACAGTTTTGACTTAAATTAGCTTGAAAATCTATGGCAAGACTTGAAAATGGTTATCTAGCAATGATCAACAACCAACTTGACAGAGCTTGAAGAATTTTAAAAATAATCATGTGCAAATATTGTACAAGCCGGGTGTGCAAAGCTCTTAGAGACTTACCCAAATACACTCACAGCTGTAATCGCTAGCAAAGGTGATTCTAACATGCATTGATTCAGGGTGTTGAATACTTATGTAATCAAGATATATTAGTGTTTTATTTTCCATCAATTAAAAAAGATATACTTTGTAACACAACAAAATGTGGAAAAAGTCAAGGGGTGTGAATACTTTCTGAAGGCACTGTATGCCAAGCAAAAAAACATTGATTGCAAAGTTAAATAAACCATACAGCTCTATGCACAATGACTACTTTAAACAATTTCCACTAAAGATTTGACAAAAACTCATTTATCTGAAGAACAGTGCAGATGTAAAGTTTCATAAAAGAATGACTGTAAAATCGCCCTCAGATTTTTATTTGACCAAGTTTTCCAAAAACTCTGTTAAATATCTACTCTGAATGAAGATTAAAAGATGTCTGCAGAAAGAATGGGATGTCAACTTTGTTCCGGACCAGTCATAGACGTCTAGAGTATGTTTCACAAGTTTGGACATCACAGTAGAGTACAGTTCAGAGCAGCACACACAGTACAGTAGAGTATGAGTGGCAGGGAGCCTAGCGGTTGGGCCAGTAACTGAAAGGTTGCTGGTTCGAATCCCTGAGCCGACTAGGTGACAAATCTGTCGATGTGCCCTTGAGCAAGGTACTTAACCCTAATTGCTCCTGTAAGTCGCTCTGGATAGGAGCGTCTGCTAAATTACTAAAATGTAAATACAGTACATTATACTGTACTCTACTCTAGTGTAGTCTACTGTAATGTACTGTACTGTACTAAACTTTACTGTACTTTTCTTTACTGTGCTGTACGCTACTCTACTGTACTGACCTATACTCTACTCTTATTTTATTTACTGTACTGTACAATACTGTACTATAATGTGGTTTCCAAACCTGTGACACATAGATGGGTGATTCTCATGAAAGCAGTTTTAACCATGGCAATAGTTAGAAAACCATGATGCTTCTGCAACAACCAACTACTGTATCATTCAGAATAATAAGATGCCTAGTTTATGTGTCTTATTTTAAATACATTTTAACATTTTGGCCTGAATTTTGTACATTTTAACCCCAAATTCTTATTGCTGAAATGCGTTCGGATTAAATTCTCGGGTTATTTGTACTTTAGAAAAACCGAACTTATTTGAATAAAACACAAAATATGTTGCTCTAGGTTGTCCATAAATCCCCCAAAATGTATACTAGTTGAAGTTTACATTCAACTATTATATTTATTACGTAAAAACACAGTGACCATAACACTTTTTCAAGTTGCTGTAAAAACTCCAATCATTTTTTAAATAAAGTTTTATTCACCCATGATGCATCATCTAGAGCAGAGTTTTCCAAACTTTGGATTTTGGTTTTTGCCCTAGCACTACACAGCTGATTAAAATAATCAAAGCTTGAGGATGAGTTGGTAATTTGAATCAGCTGATTACGATCTGTATTTATCTACTTCATAATTATTGTTATGTTTATTGATCATTTTACCACAATTTCCACAACTACCAAAGCAAGGGTCTTAACTTCAGCATTGGTGTGTTTTTGTTGTATTTCTAATACCTTTTAAGACCTTTTCTGGTAGATGTTTTCTAATACCTTTTAAGACCTTTTCTGGTAGATGTTTTCTAAGACCCTTTAAGACCTTTTCTGGTAGATGTTTTCTAAGACCCTTTAAGACCTTTTCTGGTAGATGTTTTCTAATACCCTTTAAGACCTTTTCTGGTAGATGTTTTCTAAGACCCTTTAAGACCTTTTCTGGTAGATGTTTTCTAATACCCTTTAAGACCTTTTCTGGTAGATGTTTTCTAATACCCTTTAAGACCTTTTCTGGTAGATGTTTTCTAATACCCTTTAAGACCTTTTCTGGTAGATGTTTTCTAAGACCCTTTTTCCATATGTTTGACCAGAAATCAAAGCCTTTGCTTATTCCCTAGTTTTAGGATAGAAAATGTTTGAAACATTTATATATGCCTTAATTTCAAACTCTTAACTTTCATTTGATACCAAATTTGACATGCTACTATGAACTTCACATGTTGGTGCTCATGGGTCCTTTTAGAAGGAAATGGTTCAAACCTGACTTTGTAGCCCTATGGGTCAATGCTCAGTCTATCCTACCAATGCTTCTCTTATACAGTATCACTACATAAAGCTATAGCAGATCCAGCAGAATATTCCAGTTTATTCCAATACAGTCCTGTTGAATATTATTCTGGTCTATTCCTATACATCCTGTTGAATATTCCCCTCTATTCCAATACAGTCCTGTTGAATATTATTCTGGTCTATTCCAATACAGTCCTGTTGAATATTATTCTGGTCTATTCCTATACATCCTGTTGAATATTCCCCTCTATTCCAATACAGTCCTGTTGAATATTATTCTGGTCTATTCCAATACAGTCCTGTTGAATATTATTCTGGTCTATTCCAATACAGTCCTGTTGAATATTATTCTGGTCTATTCCAATACAGTCCTGTTTCCTGTTGAATATTCCCCTCTATTCCAATACAGTCCTGTTGAATATTATTCTGGTCTATTCCAATACAGTCCTGTTGAATATTATTCTGGTCTATTCCAATACAGTCCTGTTGATATTCTTTTTTCATCTGAGACTGAATAAGAAAAATGTAATCCTGCTTTTGTGGCAAAAACAATGAGTATGAAATCATATCATGCCAGAATGTCTTCAGGACACTATAATCACATTATACATGCTAAGGGGGGAGACTGCGTGTGTGTGACTGTGTGTCTTTGTGCGTGTGAGTCTGTGCGTGTGTGCGTCTTTGCACTTGTGTGCATGCATATGTGTGTGTGTGTGTGTGTGACGCTGAAGGGGATTTCCATAAATTCCAGGTTTATAATAATAATGTCTTAATTAAGACAGATTATACATGCAAATCAGACTGTATGTTCCTTATTTTTTCCATGAGGGATTTTCCATGTTTTTCTTTCTTATGCTATCTAATCTCTCATCATGTTTAAGCAGATTTCTGGGACTTTCTTAGAGTAACGGATTCCATTGGGTTGCTAAGAAGAAGTGGAGTCAATTAAATTAAAACCGCCACCCTCGACCCTTTGTGTTGGGTGTGATTGGAATCAATAGGAAGATACGTTATGTCTGTTAGCATTAGCGCTAACAGCCATCTTCTGTTGCATTCAGAGAAAGTGTGTTTGGTTATTAATGAGATCTATGTGATTAGAATACAGTGTCTCCACCCCCTCTACTTCCCTGAAGCACATGACACATCTAAGGCAGCTTATAGTGATCAGTGTGTTAGCTACACCACCCAAGACACTAAAACGAAATATGTGTTAGTATTGGCTGCAAGAAGCTCTCATATTCAGGTTGTGGAACCAACCAAGTCAATATATAAAATGATTTAAGAGTATCTAACTCTGTTCAAAGACTATAACCCTCTGTGTTGTTGAGGGTTATACCTGGAATAGTATAAAAGTAATCTTTCTACCCCCCCCCCCCCCATAAAAAAGAAAAGAAAAGTGGTTGTCCCACTGGCTATCATAAGTTTAATGCACCAATTTGTAAGTCGCTCTGGATAAGAGCGTCTGCTAAATGACGTAAATGTGTTAGGGCTTAATACTGCCTGTTTGAGCTTATTGATATTGATAGATTATGTATATAAAAAAACAACGTTATTGTATATAAAATATATACTGTATAAAGGAGATGGACCATGATAAGCAGAAGGCTAGTTGGAGACTACAATATTGACTGTCCGTGTGACGAGGTTTTCTTGGATCCTGCCTCTCCCTCTTTCTTCTGAGTCATGACAAATGGAATGTGAACAATACACACATTAAAGAAAGAGAGGAGAGCAGGAGCAAAGAGGATAGGGGAATGCATATGGTGTATCTCCATGTGTGTGTTGATCGATGGTGTTAGTACATTTTAAATATACACTGAGTGTACAAAACATACATCAGGAACACCTTCCTAATATTGAGTTGCACCCCGCTTTTGCTTTCAGAACAGCCTCAATTCGTCAGGCATGGACTACAAGGTGTCGAAAGTCTTCCACAGATATGCTGGCCCATGTTGACGCCAATGCTTCCCACAGTTGTGTAAAGTTGGCTGGATGTCCTTTGGGTGGTGGACCATTCTTGATACACACGTAAACTGTTGAGCGTGAAATACCCAGCCACGTTGCAGTTCTTGACACACTTAAACCGGTGCGCCTGGCACCTACTACCATACCCCGTTCAAAGGCACTTAAATATTTTGTCTTGCCCATTCACCAGGGGTTGGAACCGAAATTACTTTCCAATCGTTTTGTTCTGAATAGAACCACTGTTTCTTTCGTTTCGTTCCACTGTTCCGACCAGCAAAATAAAGTTCAGAACCGGTTAGAACAACAACAAAAAAGTACCAGTTTATATTGTTCCTTTCTGTTCCTTTTTTAACCTCTGAAATATATATACACTACCGGTCAAAAGTTTTAGAACACATACTCATTCAAGGGATTTTCTTTATTTTTACTATTTTCTACATTGTAGAATAATAGTGAAGATATCACAACTATGAAATAACACATATGGAATCATGTAGTAACCAAAAAAGTATATTTGAGATTCTTCAAATAGCCACCCTTTGCCTTGGTGACAGCTTTGCACAGTCTTGGCATTTTCTCAACCAGCTTCACCTGGAATGCTTTTCCAACAGTCTTGAAGGAGTTCCCATATATACTGAGGACTTGTTGGATGCTTTTACTTCACTCTGCGGTCCGACTCATCCCAAACCATCTCAATTGGGTTGAGGTCGGGGGATTGTTGAAGCCAGGTCATCTGATGCAGCACTCCATCACTTCCTTCTTGGTAAAATAGCTTTTACACAGCCTGGAGGTGTGTTGGGTCATTGTCCTGTTGAAAAACAAATGAAAGTCCCACTAAGCCCAAACCAGATGGGATGGCGTATCGCTGCAGAATGCTGTGGTAGCCATACTGGTTAAGTGTGCCTTGAATTCTAAATAAATCACAGACAGTGTCACCAGCAAAGCACCCCCACACAATATCACCTCCTCCTCCATGCTTTACTGTGGGAAATACACATGCAGAGATCATCCATTCACCCACACTGTGTCTCACAAAGACCAAAGGACACATTTCCACCGGTCTAATGTCCATTGCTCATGTTTCTTGGCCCAAGCAAGTCTCTTCTTCTTATTGGTGTCCTTTAGTAGTGGTTTCTTTGCAGCAATTCGACCATGAAGGCCTGATTCACACAGTCTCCTCTGAACAGTTGATGTTGAGATGTGTCTGTTACTTGAACTCGGTGAAGCATTCATTTGGGCTGCAATTTCTGAGGCTGGTAACTCTAATGAACTTATCCTCTGCAGCAGAGGTAACTCTGGGTCTTCCATTCCTGTGGCGGTCCTCATGAGAGCCAGTTTCATCATAGCGCTTGATGGTTTTTGCGACTGCACTTGAAGAAACTTTCAAAGTTCTTGAAATGTTCCGTATTGACTTACCTTCATGTCTTAAAGTAATGATGGACTGTCGTTTCTCTTTGCTTATTTGAGCTGATCTTGCCATAATATGGACTTGGTCTTTTACCAAATAGGGCTATCTTCTGTATACCCCATTTACCTTGTCACAACACAACTGAATGGCTCAAACACATTAAGAAGGAAAGAAATTCCACAAATTAACTTGTTAATTGAAATGCATTTCAGGTGACTACCTCATGAAGCTGGTTGAGAGAATGCCAAGAGTGGGCAAAGCTGTCATCAAGGCAAAGGGTGTCTATTTGAAGAAACTGAAATATAAAATATATTTTGATTTGTTTAACAGTTTTTTGGTTACTACATGATTCCATATGTGTTGTTTCATAGTTTCAATGTCTTCACTATTATTCTACATTGTAGAAAATAGTAAAAATAAAGAAAAACCCTTTAATGAGTAGGTGTTCTAAAACTTTTGACCGGTAGTATAACAAGATGCCCAGCGCTTCAAGGCAAGCTTCCTCCATCCTCTCTCGCTCTCTCCTCCCCCTCAAAATTTCAGTTGCATCTTGCGTCCTACACTTTGAATGACAGCACAGTGTATGTGTGTTTGTCTTTCACTGATTAAACCATGCTGTTACGGTAAAATACAATTTGCTGTTAACGACTTTCCTATACAGATTAAATCACTTACCCGCTCCACAGCAAGCTGCTCTATCCACATTGATTGGTGAAGTCATTAAATGTTGAGATAAATGTAAAAATATATATACAGTGAGGGAAAAAAGTATTTGATCCCCTGCTGATTTTGTACGTTTGCCCACTGACAAAGACATGATCAGTCTATAATTTAATGGTAGGTTTATTTGAACAGTGAGAGACAGAATAACAACAAAAAAATCCAGAAAAAAACGCATGTCCTTCCCTGAAAGTACTGAAATAAAAGATGTACGCATTTCACGCTGCGCCTTGGTCCGCTCCTTTTGACGATCGTTACGGAAGGAGCGGACCAAGGCGCAGCGTGAAATGCGTACATCTTTTATTTCAGTACTTTCAAATACACAAAACAACAAAACGAAACGTGAAGTCCTCGGTCATACACACAAACCAACACGGAACAAGATCCCACGAATAACAAGTGCACACAAGGCTGCCTAAGTATGGTTCCCAATCAGAGACAACAAGCAACAGCTGATTCTCGTTGCCTCTGATTGAGAACCACCCCGGCCAACACAGAAACACATAACCTAGAACATACCATAGAAACACGAAACATAGACTCTACACAACGAAACTAACACCCTGGCTCAACATACAAGAGTCCCCAGAGCCAGGGCGTGACACTTGTAGCCCATTCCAGCCTTGTGTAGGTCTACAATCATGTCCCTGACATCCTTGGAGAGCTCTTTGGTCTTGGCCATGGTGGAGAGTTTGGAATCTGATTGATTGATTGCTTCTGTGGACAGGTGTCTTTTATAGAGGTAACAAACTGATGAGGAGCACTGCCTTCAGGAGTGTGCTCCTAATCTCAGCTCGTTACCTGTATAAAAGACACCTGGGAGCCAGAAATCTTTCTGATTGAGAGGGGGTCAAATACTTATTTTCCTCATTAAAATGCAAATCAATTTATAACATTTTTGACATGCGTTTTTCTGGATTTTTTTGTTGTTATTCTGTCTCTCACTGTTCAAATAAACCTACCATTAAAATTATAGACTGATCATTTCTTTGTCAGTGGGCAAACGTACAAAATCAGCAGGGGATCAAATACTTTTTTCCCTCACTGTATATATATTTTTACATTTATCTCAACATTTAATGACTTCACCAATCAATGTGGATAGAGCAGCTTGCTGTGGAGCGGGTAAGTGATTTAATCTGTATAGGAAAGTCGTTAACAGCAAATTGTATTTTACCGTAACAGCATGGTTTAATCATAGTGAAAGACAAACACACATACACTGTGCTGTCATTCAAAGTGTAGGACGCAAGATGCAACTGAAATTTTGAGGGGGAGGAGAGAGCGAGAGAGGATGGAGGAAGCTTGCCTTGAAGCGCTGGGCATCTTGTTATGTCATGCATTATCTGAATTAGGCCCACAGTATTATACCTCCCGAGGAGCGGCTTCTATGGAGGAACTTTTAATGTCTTTGAACTTCCGAGTTGGTTTAATGTTGGACCAGAGCAAACGTTAGCTAGCTAGCTTGTGTGTGCATGGCAGCACTATAATTAAAAACAGTGTAGCGCGTGAGATGCAACTGACATTTTGAGGGCGAGGAGAGAGCGAGAATTAAAAACACGTCTTATGTTTTGTATTTAATAAATCCAATGTGAAATGTGATAACTAAAATATCCTTAACTAGCATTGAAAAAGTCAATCCATTAAGACTCTAATTAAACATCTCTCCCTAATTTCTGAATTAAGCTTGTAATGTCGTCAGTAGGCTACAGTAACTTATGCTTCAGAGGGGAGAGGCAAGTAGCCTACACACACGCTCTCCCACTGGCAAAGATTTCCAGCTGGCAGGCAGACACTGGAATACGTTTCTGAGTGACAGAGTGTTGCGATTTTTGTGGGACAAAAAAATATAATTTTCGTTTTCGGTTGGGGTTCTGTTCCTCAAATAATTTTGTTATTTTCTTTCTGGTTTCCGGTTCTGTTCCCTGAACCGGTTCCCATGCTTTTAAAATAATGGTTCTGTTCTGGAACAGTATGGATTACTTTCGTTCCAGGTTCTGTTTCTGTTCCATGAAAAAGTCATTATTTTTGGTACACCAGAAGTACATTCATTTCCAATGGAATTCTGCATTTGCGTTGCAGCATTGCGTTGCAGAGGCAGTTGTAGTGCGTTCTGTGTGGTGCATACATTGGCTTTATCGAACGTATGCGTCAAACTGTATGTGTAGATGGCTTGACAGAAATGGTGAATGTTGAACTTTTGTTGTAAACATATTAGGCGTTAGGCTGTTGAATATCCATATAGTGGAGCTATGTGTAATGTACCTGTAGTTTCTCTATCTGACCACTAGGTGTGGCTGTAGCCCTTCCCTCTCAGTTGATAGACTCCTGATGTGATCTGAATGAACAATGACCTCAGTAATTGTCCTTGACTTTCATAGTCTCTCCCAGATACCTGTCTCCGTGTGTGGGTTAGAGAGGGAAATAGAGGGGGGAGATGGAGAGAGATGTAGATGTTTTTTCTCTTAGAGAGAGGAAGTGTGTGTGTGTGTGTCTGTGTGTGTGTCTAATGCATTTAGGCAGTGATAGAGTGAGATGGAGTGTGTATGTGTTTCAGTGACAGGGGCACAGCAGAAGGGTGTGTGTATGCGTGCGGGCGCGTGATTGTGAGGGTAACAGGTGTGAAGGTTTGCTATTTTCAAGAGTTAAGCCCTGTTGTTTCTCAGGTTAATCTGCATTTTCTGTACATTGTGTGTGTGCGTGCACGTGTGTGTGCATGCACGTGTGTGTGTTTTCGCTCACAGGAATATTGGCTCCAGATAATTTTGCTTCCCAAGGACCAATAACCCTAATTTGGCATTCACTTTAGACACCATGTTTTCTGATAAGGACCACCCACTGGGCACAGACGTCAGTTCAACGTCTATTTTTGATTTACATTTGGTTGAGTTGTCAACTAAGGTGAATTCAACTTGAAATCAACAAAACATTTCACCATGTCATTGGATTTAGGTTAAAAGTTGGGTGAAAAAATGTCCTTACGTTGATTACTTTTTGTAAATCCAATCAGTTTTCCACGTTGATTCAACATCATCGTTTTTTTGTTGAAATGATGTGGAAACAATGTTGCCTCAACCAGTTTTTGCCCAGTGGGCAGTTCTGTTTAGCCATTTACCGGTAGCATCCCCAGTGTTTACAGATAAGGCCTTGCTCTTTTCTAGCATTAGTGTAGCACTCCCAGTAGAGACAGTTTCTCTCTGAGCTGAGCTAGCATACTACAGTAGGTACCGGTGGGAAGTCTGTCTAGTCCAGAAACTAATTAAAACGTTTAGGAAACTTCTTAGTCTTCTCAGTCTGTGAGTGTTTAGGAATAGCCTGACAGTTGTGGCTGCTTGGCGTGATGTATTGTTGTCTCTACCTTCTTGCCCTTTGTCCTGTTGTCTGTGCCCAATCATGTTTGTACCATGTTGTGCTGCTGCCATGTTGTGTTGCTACCATGTTGTTTTCATGTTGGGTTGCTACCTTGCTGTGTTGTATTGTGTTGCTGCCATGCTATGTTGTTGTCTTAGGTCTCTCTTTATGTAGTGTTGTGTTGTCTCTCTTGTTGTGATGTGTGTTTGGTCCTATATATATATATATATATATATATATATATATATATATATATATATAGTTTTATACCAGCCCCCGTCCCCGCAGGAGGCCTTTTGCCTTTTGGTAGGCCATCATTGTAAATAAGAAATCATTTGTTCTAACTGACTTGCCTAGTTAAATAAAGGTTAAATAAAAAAATACAAATAATAAGATGCTTCAGTAAGTGGTTGTCTGATTGGGGAATACTTTTGGAACAATAGTTTCTAGAAGACTCAAGGTGGTTGTCTGATTGGGGAATAATTTTGGAACAATCGTTTCTAGAAGACTCAAGGTAGGGTGCTCTTGCATATGCCAATGCAATATTTATTAGGCGTCCAGGACTTGAAATACTTGAGCTGAAAGATAAATGGAAAAAGTTACTTCCTTAGGAGATAGCCGTTTTTTTAAATGATCATTGGTCCCAATACTCTTAAATGGTTTCCTCACCTTGTCTCCTACCTGACTATGGTAATTACCTGACTGAAACCACAGTGTCATTTCCAACATTTTGTTTTTTCTCTAAAGCTATAGCGTTTACTCAGAGATGAGATGATGTTGACTGGTTATTCAAATATTGTTCAACTTGGTGCACTGGACATGACACTAATCTATTTTCTATTTTTCCCCTCTCCTCTGCTTCTGTCCATTCTTTCCTCTGATGCTGTGGGCCTTCCTGAAACAGGTAAGAAAGATTTGTCTATTTTCTACTTTCTTTTAATGGGTAGCTGCATCCATTTCCTCACGATGCTAAAAGCTGCTGCTGATGAAAGCTAGCTTATTTTCTTCATACCTCATATCTTTACTTTGACACACAGAGTAAGGGTGTGTGTGCATATGTGCACTCGTGCCATGTGGGAGTGTAACCGCTGAAGTCTCCAATAACAACAACAATGACATCATCTAATTGAGAATGAATGAAAGGAATTGTTTTTTCTCTAAGAGCTGGAGGAATTAGCTCAATTGTTATTTCCATTTCAATGCGAGACAGGTCAAAACACAGCCTCTATTATTGATTCATATGTCACATATAACACACTATATGACAAGAGTAGCCTATGCAGAATACATCAAAGTCTCCTGACATGGTAATGTACTGTATACTGTTGTCATATACACGACAACGTATGTGGACACCCCTTAAAATTACTGGATTTGGTTATTTCAGCCACACGGGGGCTTAGAGGTGTATAAAATCGAGCACACCGCCATGCAATCTCCATAGACAAATATTGGCAGTAGAATGGCCCGTACTAAAGAGCTCAGTGACTTTCAACATGGCAATGTCATAGGATGCTACCTTTCCAACAAGCCAGTTCGTAACATTTTTGCCCTGCTAGAGCTGCCCCGGTCAACTGTAAGTGCTGTTATTGTGAAGTGGAAACGTATAGGAACAACAACGGCTCATCCGCGAAGTGGTAGGCCACACAAGCTCACAGAACGGGACCGCCGACTTCTGATAAAAATCGTCTGTCCTCGGTTGCAACACTCACTACCGAGTTCCAAACTGTCTCTGGAAGCAACGTCAGCACAAGAACTGTTCGTAGGGAGCTTCATGAAATGGGTTTCCATGGCCAAGCAGCCGCACACAAGCCTAAGATCACCATGCGCAATGCGAAGCGTCGGCTGGAGTGATGTAAAGCTCGCCGCCATTGGACTCTGGAGCAGTGGAAACGCGTTATCTGGAGTGATGAATCCCGCTTCACCATCTGGCAGTCCGACGGACAAATCTGGGTTTGGCGGATGCCAGGAGAACGCTACCTGCCCGAATGCATAGTGCCAACTGTAAAGTTTGGTGGAGGAGGAATAATGGTCTGGGGCTGTTTTCATGGTTCGGGCTAGGCCCCTTAGTTCCAGTGAAGGGAAATCTTAACACTACAGCATAGAATGACATTCTAGACGATTCTGTGCTTCCAACTTTTCCTGTTTCAGCATGACAATTCCCCCGTGCACAAAGCGAGGTCCATACAGAAATGGTTTGTTGAGATCTGTGTGGAAGAACTTGACTGGCCTGCACAGAGCCCTGACCTCAACCCCATCGAACACCTTTGGGATGAATTGGAACGGCGACTGCAAGCCAGGCCTGATCATCAGTGCCCGACCTCAGTGCCCGACCTCACTAATGCTCTTGTGGCTGAATGGAAGCAAGTCCCTGCAGCAATGTTCCAACATCTAGTGGAAAGCCTTCCCAGAAGAGTTTAGGCTGTTATAGCAGCAAACGGGGGACGAACTTCATATTAATGATTTTGGAATGAGATGTTCGACGAGGACTTTTGGCCATGTAGTGTATTTATATTGATGCTGTCACGTTCTAAGAAAGTGAAGCATGTCTAATGATTGGACAGTGGGCTCCAAGCCATGGGAGCTAATTGCTTGTCAAGGGAACGGCGAGGTTGGTGGATCCTGAACAACAACACCATTGATTGACAGACTAAGAATTGCTATGGAAACGAGGTGGATTACTCTGCCTGTCGACCTTGCTCAGGTGTCACTGTGAGAAAGCCTTGTCTTGTTTTCTAGGGTGTCTGTGTTCTTCTGTTGGTCTATGACCTGAATATGCTATAGGCTATTACCTAATTCACAAGTGATGCACACATTCGCATGCATGCGCGTGCACACACACACACACACACACACACACGCATGCCCACACGCACACACACACACACACACAAGCATGCCCACACGCATACACACACACATACACACACACACTGGCTGGCAGTGGGAGCTCTAAAAATATTATCGGCAGAGCTGTGTTTGTTGTCTCTCTCCTCCGTATATTTAGTGTCAGCTATAATGGTTCCTTGCCCTCTATAACCGCTCTCTTCTCCTCGTCTCCATCTCTTTCCCCTTTCTCCCCCTTTATTTCGATCTCTTTTATATTCTCCTCTTTCACTCACTCTCTCCATCTTCAGCTCTGTGTGTTCCCCCATTCCTTTTTCCTTATATCGTTGCCTCTTCCTTCACTCTCCATCATTCAGTGGACTGGAGTAGACGTGTTAATATCTAGGGAGGGTGTCACTGCCAGCCCTCTCCAGTACCTCAGTGTTGTCTCCGCTGGTGGTCTTGTCTCCTGCCATGGGGAGCCTTTCTCCATGGGTCTGTGTTTATCAAATCTTGTTCAACTGACGCCTGGCAGGCCGGCACACGAGGCTAGTATTTATCTAACATTACACACACACTCCCTCTTCCCAGGCACTGGCAGGGTGTAAAACAACAGGTGAAACATTGAAAGGATGTGTCCAGTTAGGCTGAGCGTTTGTTTGCCTTGTCAGGTTTTGGAAACCATCTTAAACTCCTTAGTCTTAGTTTAGTGCTTTTATTGGCCACCGAGGCAGAAACCAGAACAACCAAATACGTCCGTCCTCGGCTTGGCCGCTGGGTGTGCAGAGGTGACCAAACAAAACACAGCCCTGGGTTTTACAGTCAGTATTGCAATGTAAAAATAGATATTTCTCTGTGTTCTCTATTTCTTTAGCGAAGTCTTGTTTGGCCTGTAAGGAGACAGAGTGGGTGCTGATCGGGTTGTGTGTGTGTGTGTGTGTGTGTGTGTGTGTGTGTGTGTGTGTGTGTGTGTGTATGTTTGAGGGGACTGTTGAGTTGTCTGCTCTTGGAACACTGTGTCTAACCCACCCCCAGCTCACCCCCAGCCCCACCCTCAACCCCACCTCCAGCCCCACCCATGCCACCAGAACACCCTCATTGCCCCTGTGGCTATTTTTACCCTCCTGTTAGACGTCACTGGTTCAAGCTGGTTGAAGCTTTCCTGGCAGGGCCCTCTGAGCCGTACCAGTCCAGGAAAGAATGCTTGTCCTGGGCCTCTCGTCAGGCCCAGCCAACCTGTAGCGGATAGACTCTGGAAGTGTTGGTCTTGAATTATGAACTATGTAGTCTGTTTCCTATATATGTTATGTAAGGATGGTGAACTCACTCGTTACACAACTTACAGCAGGACTGCCTGGGTAAAGTCGGTTAAGTTAATTCAAACAAGCTACTATAATGGGGCCTTCGGAGTGAACTCTTTGGAGGACACACTAGCAGAGGAGTGGAAGAAAGAGGAAATGAAGGGATCCATCCCTGTTGTCAGAGTGACGATTAGATTAGATGGCAGGGGGCAGAGGATGGTGGAGAAAGAAGGGAGAGCAGAGGGATGAAGAGGAGGGAAGGAGAAGGTGGAGGAGGGCTGGTAGGGAAAAGGGTAAGTGGCTATGGGCAGAGGGAGGAAGGGGAAGAGAGGTGGAAGGAGTGTGAGGGTGGAGGGTGAGAGCCAGATGTTTTGTTAAGGGATGTTTAGCTGGAGCAGAACTGCTGTGTGTAAAATGGAAAATAAGAGAAGATAAACATGTGAGGCTGGCTAAGTCCCTTTATGTGGTCCCCTCACCCCCCTCTCACTCTTTCATTACGGCTTTTAGGGCCATTTTGGTGGAAATTGGGACTTTCTAATGCGTCATTGGCTATACATAAGTGACAGTGGCTGCTTGCCTGTGTGGCAATGTGTGTGTGTGTGAGAGGTTGGGGACAAAGTTGACTGATTACTGACTAGTTTTGCATTGTATCCAAGGCTGATAAAAAGACAGACAGACAGACAGACAGACAGACAGACAGACAGACAGACAGACAGACAGACAGACAGACAGACAGACAGACAGACAGACAGACAGACAGAAATATATACAGACAGAAAGAAACTGTCTCCGTATGGTCCAAGGGTAATGACGTCGTTGCTAATCTGTCCAATCAGAGTGTCTACTGACTGAGTGAGTGGATAAGTGGTGGTGCGTGTCCGGACTCACCGATCTGCCAAGACTACTTATTACTCTACTATACTAAGAGTATCATAGTAGGTAAACACGCAACCTGTTTACTGTACCTGCTCCATGTCTGTCTCTGTGAGGAGCAGCTGGTGTGTGAGTGTGTGTGTGTGTGTGTGTGTGTGTGTGTGCTTGCTTGTTTGTTAGGGAAAGTATTGCCTTGAAATATCTAGGGGTCATCCACTCTAAGAGCTAAAGTTCTCTCTGTATCTCTGCACTTTATCTTTTTATGTCCTCTTATTTTGTTCTGCTCTTTCCTCACTCCCCCACCCCTCTTGTCATAGGCGCTAAGCTGAGAAATGCGTGTGGATGTGTGTGGGGACGGGGTCTTTCTGAACTCTTGTGAACCCTCACAGCAGTCAAGCAACACTGTATGCTGTCACTTAGCATCCTTAATAGCATTATGGGATGTCCTGAAAAATGAGGCTCAGCTGGACAGCCCTCTCTCCTCTTTTTTTCTCTCTCGGTCCTCTCAATGCCCTCTCTTTCTCTCCTTCTCTCTCTGCCCTCATTGCTCTCTTTCTCACGGGAAAACACAGGTTGGAAACCAAATGGCTCCTGCTGAAAAGAAAAGACTCCAATCTGTCTGCTGTAGGCGAACAAAATATTTGATCAACTTCCAAATATTGTTTTACAAAGTTTTAAAAAATTGTGAGACATAGGCTTTAGGCAAAAACGCATCGGCCATTACCAGCGATTGACCTGCGCATCATTGTGTGAGTCAGTGAAACTGGATAGCATTTTTAGGACTGTAATTTCCTCCTCATATTGTAGCTTACAATATGTCTTCACACACCTAGGGCTATACTATTGGTGGATTCAAGGTTGTTCTTATTGATCTCAGATTATCAGTTTGTCAGTGTCAAAGTACCCTGTCATTTCGATAATTTGTGCGGTATTAAAGAATATTCTGCCAAGGTCTCCAGCCATGTAAAATTATGTAGAATTGCATGAAATGCATTTATAAAAGGCCACATTTTTCCTGAACCCTAGGCTTCTAAAATGTTCCCTATGTGTGCATCTTCTGTAAGTGCCTCTACTCTACTGCTCTATGACACTATGCAAATGCGATAATATGCATGCAATGCCTTATTATAAAGGAGATGTTTTTTCCTCAGGCGTTCCTGTACCTCAGCGCTCCCCAGGTCAACACCCTCTCATGCTTACTTTTTGGTCCGGCACCCTTCCGATTTACAAATTAAGCACTGGGTGTGCCTCCTTACTCAACATTGACAGGAGCGCTCCAAACAAAAGACAATGACTAAACTGAATTGACAAAACTGGTAAATGGAATGAAATAAACCAAAACTTGTTTCTCACAAGTGTAGCCTAGGTTGTGCGCTCTGCAAACAATGTGTCCACTCCTACAATGAGAACGGTAAGGCATTAACAGATGTGATGGAAATGTGTATGTTTGTGCTTTTCTATTTACCAATTTCTATGTTTGTGCTTTTCTATAAACCAATTTCTGTGTTCATGCAAGTGACTGATTGAACGAATCGTCACTATCAGTGTCTGTAATTTGGCAGTACGCCCACAACCTTGTTTAGAGAAAGGGATATCTCAGTTTCAAGGTCTCAGCTTCGAGAGAAGAAGCCTCATGAGGTATTGGTCTGTCACATGCATGACCCAGTATTGGTCGGTCACATGAATGAAGCAAACGTTAATGATTCATTAATTATGAATAAGCTAAATCATGCAAATATGACTTGTCAGTATATAAGGGAACTAACAGGACTGCCCCGTTAGAGCTTCTGACAGACGTTCACTATGGTGCATTACTTTTGTTGGAACCTTTCCAGCGCGCTGACAATAAACAATGATTCATTTAAGATTGACTTCGAGTGTCCCTGTGTAAGAATTTCCACGACACAGAAATGACCATAACCAAACAAACATTGTAGATTAGAAATTATAGGAATTAACGGTAAATGTACTACTGGTGATATACAATGCCTTCGGAAAGTATTCAGACCCCTTGACTTTTTCCACATTTTGTTACGTTACAGCCTTATTCTAAAATGGATTAAAAAAATATATATAAATATCAATCTACACACAATACCCCATAATGACAAAGAGAAAACAGTTTTATTTTAAATTTTTTGCAAATGTATTACAAATAGAAAAACAGATACCTTATTTACATAAGTATTCAGACCCTTTGCTATGAGACTCGAAATTGAGCTCAGGTGCATCCTGTTTCCATTGATAATCCTTGAGATGTTTCTACAACTTGATTGGAGTCCACCTGTGGTAAATTCAATTGATTGTCTACATAAGGTCCTGTGTTTATGCCATTCCATTTGCTCCGTTCCGGATGTTATTATGAGCCGTCCTCCTCTCAGCAGCCTCCACTGATATATATACAGTACCAGTCAAAAATGTGGACACACCTACTCATTCAAGGGTTTTTCTTTATTTTTTAAAAACTATTTTCTACTTTGTAGAATAATAGCGAAGACATCAAAACGAGGAAATAACACATAAGGAATCATGTAGTAACCAAAAAAGTGTTAAATTAATCAAAATATATTTTAGAATTTAGATTCTTCAAAGTAGTCACCCTTTGCCTTGATGACAGCTTTGCACACTCATTCTTCCTCTCTTTTTTCCCTCTTTCTCATCCACACAGAGGCGCGTAATAGCAGGTTTATGAGGAAAGCCCTTAAGAGGAAAAATAAAGGAACTTGTTTCTGTGCTTGTGTGTATGAAAGAGGGGGGAAGAGAGAGTGTATTGTGTGTGTGTGTGTGTGTGTGTGTGTGTTGAGAGAGTGTAACACTGCTACCAGTTACTCTACACAGCATAGGGTTACACTGAGTGTACAAAACATTAGGAACACCTTCCTAATATTGAGTTGCCACCCCTTTTGCCATCAGAACGGCCTCAATTCGTTGGGGCATTGACTCCACAAGGTGTCAAAGGCGTTCCACAGGGATGCCGGCCCATGTTGACTCCAATGTATCCCACAGTTGTGTCAAGTTGACTGGATGTAATTTGGGTGGTGGACCATACTTGATACACACAGGAAACTGTTGAGCGTGAAAAACCCAGCAGCGCTGCAGTTCTTGACACAAATCGTTGCACCTAGTACCATACCCCGTTCA
Organism: Coregonus lavaretus; assembly: GCF_964263955.1. Classification (NCBI taxonomy): domain Eukaryota; kingdom Metazoa; phylum Chordata; class Actinopteri; order Salmoniformes; family Salmonidae; genus Coregonus; species Coregonus lavaretus. The sequence continues at coordinate 12,331 of NW_028165922.1, read as the reverse complement.
AAGGCACTTAAATCTTTTGTCTTTCCCATTCACCCTCTGAATGGCACACATACACAATCCACGTCAATTGTTTCAAGGCTGTGGCGGTCATTTTGTCAAGCAAATAACTGCTGGTCTCGCGTTAATTAACGTTAATTAACATAAACACATTTTGCATCTCCTGGCTTCCATACCTACAAGCCACTGATGCAGACCTTTGGAACATCTACATTTAAAAAAGTCTAATAAATCCATGTAATATAGCCTACTCCATCACAATAAATCCATTATTTATTTTACACAGGTCTAAAGAAACATGATTTGAAGAAAATGTAGTCTTATTTCAGAAGAACAGAATAGTTCTTTGAGTTGTCCTTATTTTTGGCCCTGATCTGGATATACCATATGGCTGTGGGCTACATTAGTTCATTTAGCAGACAAGATTTGCTTAGAATTACATGGCATTATTTTATAGTATGAAGAATACAATTGAACGTAGCTGAATAAAATAGAAAATATATTTTCTCCAAACGATTTGAGGGAGTACGCACATGCGGCTATTCTGTGTTGAGCAGTTAACAAAGAAACATGTACTCCTATATGCTTAATGTTGTCACGATCATTGAGAGACGGGTCAGACCAAGGTGCAGCGTGGTATGCAAACATATTTATTAAACCAAATAAATATTAAACAAAACAAGAAACAACGTAACGTGAAGTCCTCAGGCTAAACACATACAAGCCTAACACGGAACAAGATCCCACAACAACGGTAGGCAAACAGGCTACTTAAGTATGATCAGTATGTCGCTCGTTGTCTCTGATTGGGAATCACACCCGGCCAAACATAGAAAACCAATACCTATATTCTACACATAGAAAACATCACATAGATTCACACACCCTGACTCAACATACAAGAGTTCCATACGTCAGGGCGTGACAGTACCTCCCCCAAAGGTGCGGACTCCGACCGCACAAACCTGACATAACAGGGTAGGGTCCGGGTGGGCATTCCGCCTCGGAGGCATATCCGGCTCCGGGCGTGACGACCTCTTCCTCTCAGCCTCCCCGTTGCGCCCCTGGTCTGGTCTGGACCTCGGCGCGATGCTTCCCCACTCCTTCCTCCCACGATGCACCAAGCCCTGTCTGGACCCTGGTGTGGGAGACCCCGAACCTGGAGAGGGGCTGACGTCTGGGTCTGGACGGGAGCCGCTGACCGGAGCTGAACTGGACCCCGGTGAAGTGGACTGCTCTGGCTCCGGAGTGGAACCACTGACTGGAGCTGGACTGTACACCGGTGGAGCGGACTGCTCTGGCTCCGGAGTGGAGCCGCTGACCGGAGCTGGACTGGGCACCGGTGGAGCGGACTGCTCTGGCTCCGGAGTGGAGCTGCTGACCGGAGCTGGACTGGGCACTGGTGGAGCGGACTGCTCTGACTCCGGAGTGGAGCAGCTGACCGGTGCTGGACCAGGCACCGGTGGAACGGGCACGGGCCGTGCCGGGCTGGGAACACGCACCACTGGCTTGGTACGAGGAGCAGGCACGGGCCGGGCAGGACTGGGAACACGCACCACTGGTCTGGTGCGAGGAGCAGGAACGGGCCAGGCCGGACTGGGGACACGCACCACTGGCTTGGTGCGAGGAGCAGGCACGGGCCGTGCCGGACTGGGAAGGCGCACTGACGGCACAGTGCGTAAAGCCGGCGCATAGCCTGGTGCCTGCACGGTCACATGCTCCTTAGAGCGAATGTGGGAAGTTGGCTCTGCTCTGAACCACCCCGTGTGCCCCCCAAAAATGTTTTCTTGGGGCTGCCTCTCGGGCTCTCCTCGTGACCGGGACCTTCGGCTTTGCCGTTGATCCTCTCCTACCTGGGCTTCTTCCTTCGCCCAGGGTCCTTTATCGGCTACACTCTCCTTCACCACCATCATCCCTTTCAGGGCCTCCATATGCTTGGCCAGATCCTCTCCTATCTCCTTCCATATCCCGGAATACTGCTCCTCCTGGTCACGCTGCTTGGTCCATTGGTGGTGGGATCTTCTGTCACGATCGTTGAGAGACGTGTCAGACCAAGGTGCAGCGTGGTATGCGAACATGTTTATTAAACCAAATAAACATTAAACAAAACAAGAAACAACGTAACGTGAAGTCCTCAGGCTAAACACATACAAGCCTAACACGGAACAGTATCCCACAACAACGGTAGGCAAACAGGCTACATAAGTATGATCCCCAATCAGAGACAACGAGCGACAGCTGTCTCTGATTGGGAATCACACCCGGCCAAACATAGAAAACCAATACCTAGATTCTACACATAGAAAACATCACATAGATTCACACCCTGACTCAACATACAAGAGTTCCATACGTCAGGGCGTGACAGTACCTCCCCCAAAGGTGCGGACTCCGACCGCACAAACCTGACATAACAGGGTAGGGTCCGGGTGGGCATTCCGCCTTGGAGGCATATCCGGCTCCGGGCGTGACGACCTCTTCCTCTCAGCCGCCCCGTTGCGCCCCTGGTCTGGTCTGGACCTCGGCGCGATGCTTCCCCACTCCTTCCTCCCACGATGCACCCTGGTGTGGGAGACCCCGAACCTGGAGAGGGGCTGACGTCTGGGTCTGGACTGGAGCCGCTGACCGGAGCTGAACTGGACCCCGGTGAAGTGGACTGCTCTGGCTCCGGAGTGGAACCGCTGACCGGAGCTGGACTAGAAACCGGTGGAGCGGACTCCTCTGGCTCCGGAATGGATCCGCTGACCGGGGCTGGATTGGGCACCGGTGGAGCGGACTGCTCTGGCTCCGGAGTGGAGCAGCTGACTGGAGCTGGACTGTACACCGGTGTACAAGAGTTCCATACGTCAGGGCGTGACAAATGTAGAGTTTTTTATGTAACTTTAGTTGTGATACAAACGTTGGACTATATGTTTTGACATTGAATACATTCTAAGACTGCATAATGATGATTTGAAAAAAGTTGCATGAAAGGCATGAGTTCTGCTTAGTTTCTTGCGCAGGCTTTACACACTTCATCAGTCTCTCATTCACAATTTGACTAGCACTTGATAATGCATTCAATTTCCTGGCGGAATCCCCTGTGTGGCCGTATTTCCCCCCTAGAAAAATCCATGTATTTTGCGGCCAGTGGCCGTTGTGCCCTTGGGCTGAATATAATAATTATAATTCCCTTCTCCCGGCTGCATGCTCCGAAGCACCTCTCACTCACATGGCTCTCCGTCACGTGATCGGGTCTTTCTCACAGGCTACAAGTGAAGACAACACATCGGGGACGCAACTGCGCGCATCCTTATCCAATTCTAAGGCGCATATTGAAGATATTGGAAGAACTGTCCATATTTACTTTTCGTCAGCCAACAAGATGAGTAGGCCTAACGAACAGCAAAAGCAAAAGCCTATGTCAATCTACTATCCCCCATAGTACAAAAGTTGACCTATTCTGTGCAAGGAATAAATATTCCAAACATAGTCTGGGACAGTTGTGGGATGTGATAGACCCAAAATTAATACAACCACTAGCATCAAAAACACTTTTTTAAGCAATGAGGCTGACGCAACAGATCAGAACGTTTAGCTTAAAATGTTGATAAACTATTAGGCTATTTTTTCATATCTTAAGCGCAGCAATGCGCACATGGCAGTCGGCTATAAGCGCAAATGTTCCATTAGCAGGAAAACACCATTCTCAAAAGTGACCGCAAATGCGATTATGCATGTAATGCTTTTATTATAAAGGTGCATTTTTATGGTGAAAGTGATCTTCCCCAAACTTGAAACTCAAGTTACGTATGTATGCAAGTTAGGCTCTACACCCGTTGTAAAGCGGATTAATGTGCCTAATTTTAAGAAGTTATTTGGCCACTTTAGTTATCAAAACATATAGACCTACTATATGGGCTAGCCTACATGAGATGTGCGACTATGATTTGAAAAAGTAGAGAAAAAAAAGGCGTGTGCTGTTTCTTGCCTTAATCTGGGCATCATTCACAAGTGATAAGCTAATATTGTCACCCATCAGACTATTCTTGATTTAAAGTTGTCTTTACATACACTAGATAATGTATGTGTGAAGTTTGTTTTGATTTAGAAAGGACCATTATCATGCACCTGTCTCGAAACAGGGGCAGTATCATGCACCTGTCTCGAACAAAAAGACGTCATCTATGCACTTAAATAGCGAATGGAGGACGCTTTTCCCATGGTTCATTTTCATGCCAGCCAGGTAGGCTATACTCCTGTTGTAAAGCTAAGCAATTTGCTTAATATTAGGAAAGTTGAGAATAAATATAGTAGGCCTAGCCTATAGAAAGCTGATGGGATCCTCTTTTTAATAGAGGCCATCACTCTGTTTTCTCACGCAATTGCATAGCCTATAGAAATGTTGCGCAACATGAGCTCATGGGCTCTCATAAAGTGTTTGATTACATTTTTGATTACATTTGCATTGATGTCAGAGTGATTAGAGGGACAATAGAGTGCTGAGTACCAGGCAGTTAGCAAGTTTGGTAGGCTACTAATGACCATCAACAGCATCAGAGCTTGGAGAAGCCTAATTACCGTGACTAAACGGTCACGTGTAATTTGACTGCCGTCATGATACGGTCACCGTAACATCCCTACTCAAGGCTTAAAAATCTTTCTTTAACCTATCTCCTCCCCTTCATCTACATTGAATGAAGTGGATTTAACAAGTGACATCAATAAGGGATCATAGCGTTCACCTGGATTCACCTGGTCAGTCAATGTCATCGAAAGAGCAGGTGTTCCTAATGTATTGTACACTCAGTGTATATATATCTTACATGGAAAATTAATGACAGGAGCTCTGGGTTCTCCATCTCCAGCCTCCCTCTCACTTCTCAAGGGGTCTGTTCTGTTAACCGTATGAATGAAATATAGGTGCTGGTTGGTATATAGATGTACGGACTCAATAAGAGAAACTGGGGTTGTGTGGGATGCAGTATGTCCACTAAAGCTGCATCTGTTGAATACAGAGAGACTCATTACTCATTACTATGGCTGTATATAATGTATTTATATAATAGCATATAGTTCTCAGGTATAATATAGAATAGGTTTGAGCTATTTTCCTTCTAGATTTAGGCCCTTTTCTTTCCTAAGAAAGGAGATTTCTGCTCTGCTGCTTGAAGGAAGTGTGTGTGTGCGCGTTCAGTGGGTGCCACAGTACAATGTTAGAGGGATGGGTCTACAGCACATGCATGTACGGTATTAGAGGTAGTTCAGTTCTAAAGACGTCTGTGCATAAAGTCTTAAAGGCTCTCGACAGCGTTCACACTGCCTGCCTAATGACCAGAAATAGCTCTTTTCTCGTTTTTCAGCTTTTTACATCCATACGCCGAGGATTGCGGGGGTTCGTTGCCATGGAAACTGCAGGCGAAAGCAGTGAGTGTAGATGTATGGGAGTGGTAGAGAGAGTTCTCCCTTGTGTATGACAATGTCGTGTGTGTGTGTGTGCGTCTCTGTGTGTGTATCGGCTCTATCGAACACGGTGAAAGGTTTTTGGGTCACCCTTGCCTAGTCCCTCACCCAGCAGTACCTGCTTCTATAAAACGTATTAAACTCATACAATATTAATGGTGTGTGTGTTTGGCCTTGGTGTTTTATAATTTTTTTAACAATACTAAACATACAAATACAAATGACAACATACAGACGCTCACAAACATCCACAACATCACCCCTGCCCAGACTCACCTGCTCTCACCCCCATCTCCAGCGCCCGCACCATTCTCCACCACATGGCCTCCAACTGCACCATTTTGTTTCTCTCTGTCATCCACGCACTTTGAACATTTAGATAATAAAGAAAGCATTTGACCTTTCCATTCTGTTAACAATGGAGGATTGGTTGATTTCCAGTTATTGTTTTTTTAAGATGATTGACGAGATAAGTATCGTCCAGCCCATCGGGTATCTCACTGCACCCTCATGCCATGTCTTGAAATATGCAGACAGACAGATTAAAAGTACATTTACATTGTAATACTTCTGACAGCCAACTTTCTAACTCTGCCCATAACTTTTGGACTTTATAGCATTCCCAGAAGGCATAGATTATTGAGTCATTGTTAGTTTTACATTTAAGACATGACTCTGCCGTTTTGTAATACATTCTATACATTCGTTTATACTGGATTAAGCATACATTTTTGTTAACGGTAATTTCGTTAGTTAGGTTCCAACATTCCCTCCATCTTCTGCCAAAATCTGTTTTTATAATAACACAAATCTGGAGAATTGCATGACAGGGCAAGCCGTCTGTCAGTTTTATTTTCCTGTTTGACGTTTCCAAAGGGCACCATGTTAAAGAGGCATGGCAGCCTGTACCCTTTTTGACAGCAGTATTTCTGGAGAGTGGTCGTGTTCTCTTCCTCTGACATCACACACACACACACACACACACACACACACACACAAACACACACTCTGCCACCTCTTCCATCAAACCTCTAAATATATCTGAGAGTGGAGGGACTAGGGAAGAGCGTCGCTATGGGAACCTATGATGGACCTTTGACTGTAATTATGCAGACCTGCTCTCCTTAGATGTTAAAATCTATGTTTTTAAATGAACAATCACTCTATTGTGAAATTGACTATTAAGGTATACTTACACACATATTGGAAGTATGACAGAGTATGGCTTTGTTTTTACGTCAAAGCATGAAGAAATCTTCATGCACTTTCAGGGTTCGATCAAGGAATTCAAAACCATCTATAGAATGAATATCAATATCTACCCTGAGAGACTTCCTCTCCAACACCCAATCACAAGCTACAGCATCTTCCATATTCATGCTAATGAAGGGTTTAAATGTCACAGGCAGAATCCTAAATAGTATTTTTCTGTCTGATTTTACTGGACCAGCCCGGATTATAGCGTCATTAAGGTTATTATGATGGGGTCTGGCTGTGATTAGTTAATCAAGTGATTAGATACGGAGCTCTAGGCTTACTGATGATTGAGACTCCGACTGAGATGGTAAGGTCAGGGTTTTAATGAGCCCAAGGTCTTGATAAAGAACACACCCGCAGAGAAATATGAGTTTCAGACCAAAGTGGTGAAATGTGTGTAGATAAAAGTAATTACAGTATTGGTGGTTTCACGGACGAAGAATGTTCCTCAAAGACTCTTATGACCCAGTAGTGAAGGTAACTGTAGGCGTTTGTACAACACCATCTGCTTCAGTAAGTCTTCTACTAGATGGGTTTTCAAGTGAGAGGTGAATCTAACCCTTTTTATCTAGTGTGTGATAGAAGAACTATACTTCAGACTGATTGGGTTCTGAGTTTGATTGCTGTCCCTGTTCAGGCTTAACGGTGTCTCTGGTTCGTGTAATCATCCTGGCACTGCAACCATCTCTCCAAATCACACCTATAGTGGCTGATCAGTATTTCTCTGAGTGCAGGAGGGATGAGTGCTCCAAGAGAGAGGCTAATTCAGACTTCAGGCTGCTCTTAAGGAAGAGAGATGGAGAGAGATAGGGGAGAGATCAGGAATAGCGATGGAGAGAGATTGGGGCTATAGGTAGAGGAGAGAGAGAGAGAGACTGGACCCCCATTGCAGCACATCTGAACTCCTGGCACACTCTGTCTTGCTCTGTTTCATCCCAGAGAGACAGTTGGTGGATGGAATCAGAATTCATGACGCCAGACTCAGTCACCCACACCAACTCAACTGCTTCAGAATGCCAGTACCTCCTACAAGAAAATGATGAGAAATTTCCTGTAGACACAAGATGCCATTTTGAATAGCGAAACTGACAAACTGCCATGATTAATTACATTTGCTTGATGTCTACTGTCAGAGAGTGAGAGAGAGCGAGAGATAAGAAGGATAGAGAGATAGTGAGCGCTCAGGGGACAGAGATCTGCGTTGATTTGATATAATGGTGGAACGCTTATCAGGCGCCATGATTCATACTTTACAGATTACCGTGACAACCAGCTGTGAGCACGGTGACATCTGTATTGACGAGCGCGTCTGATTCCATGCAGATTTTTTTTATCCAGGTCGCCCTAATTAAATGTCCTCAACATTTCTGAATCAAAGATATGTTGTAATGAATAAATAAGGTACGGAGAGAGTCACAGGCCAGGTTGCGTGGCAGAACGGTGAAAAGAGGTACAGTATTCCGCTGTAATCAACATATGATGAAAAAATCCTAAGAAGAATAAGAATAATTAAAGAGCAGCAGTAAAATAACAACAGTAAAATAACAACAGTAAAATAGCAATAGCGAGGCTATATACAGGGGGCACCATTTGATTAGATGTTCAGGAGTCTTATGGCTTGGGGGTACATTTACATTTGAGTCATTTAGCAGACGCTCTTATCCAGAGCGACTTACAGTTAGAAGCTGTTTAGAAGCCTCTTGGACCTAGACTTGGCGCTCCGGTACCGCTTGCCAAGCAGAAGCAGAGAGAACTGTCTATGACTAGGGTGGCTGGAGTCTTTGACAATTTTTAGGGCCTTCCTCTGACACCGCCAGGTATAGAGGTCCATTGATTGCAGGAAGCTTGGCCCCGGTGATGTACTGGGCCGTACACACTACTCTCTGTAGTGCCTTGCGGTCGGAGGCCGAGCAGATGCAACCAGTCAGGATGCTCTCGATGGTGCAGCTGTAAAACCTTTTGAGGATCTGAGGACCCATGCCAAATCTTTTCAGTCTTCTGAGGGGGAATAGGTTTTGTCATGCCCTCTTCACGACTGTCTTGGTGTGCTTGGACCATGTTAGTTTGTTGGTTATGTGGACACCAAGGAACTTGAAGCTCTCAACCTGCTCCACTACAGCCCCGTCGATGAGGGGGCGTGCTTGGTCCTCTTCTTTTTTCTGTAGTCCACAATCATCTCCTTTGACTTGATCACGTTGAGGGAGAGGTTGTTACCCTGGCACCACACGGCCAGGTCTCTGACCTCCTCCCTATAGGCTGTCTCGTCATTGTCGGTGATCAGGCTTACCACTGTTGTGTCATCGGCAAACTTAATGCTGGTGTTGGAGTCATGCCTGGCCATGCAGTCATGAGGGAACAGGGAGTACAGGAGGGGACTGAGCACGCACCCCTGAGGGGCCCCCATGTTGAGGATCAGCGTGGCGGATGTGTTGTTACCTACCCTTACCAACTGGGGGAGGCCCGTCAGGAAGTCCCAGATCCAGTTGCAGAGGGAGGTGTTTAGTCCCAGGGTCCTTAGCTTGGTGATGAGCTTTGAGGGCACTATGGTGTTGAACGCTGAGCTGTAGTCAAGGAATAGCATTCTCACATAGGTGTTTCTTTTGTCCAGGTGTGAAAGGGCAGTGTGGAGTGCAATATAGATTGCATCATCTGTGGATCTGTTTGGGCGGTATGCAAATTGGAGTGGATCTAGGGTTTCTGGGATAATGGTGTTGATGTGAGCCATGACCAGCTTTTCAAAGCACTTCATGGCTACAGACGTGAGTGCTACAGGTCGGTAGTCATTTAGGCAGGTTACCTTAGTGTTCTTGGGCACAGGGACTATGGTGGTCTGCTTGAAAAATGTTGGTATTACACTCAGACAGGGAGAAGTTGAAAATGTCAGTGAAAACACTTGCCAGTTGGTCAGCGCATGCTCGGAGTACACGTCCTGGTAATCCGTCTGGCCCTGCGGCCTTGTGAATGTTGACCTGTTTAAATGTCTTACTCACATCGGCTACAAAGCGCGTGATCACACAGTCGTCCGGAACAGCTGATGCTCTCATGCATGTTTCAGTGTTACTTGCCTCGAAGCGAGCATAGAAGTGATTTAGCTCGTCTGGTAGGCTCGTGTCACTGGGCAGCTCGCGGCTGTGCTTCCCTTTGTAGTCTGTAATAGTTTGCAAGCCCTGCCACACATGTTGACAAAGTAAGTAAGTAATGACATCAACAGGAGACATTTCATTTTGTGGTTTAAGGAAGTCTCATCATAACCACAGACTCCCCCAGTAAACCTCAACAAAAGTCAAATGAAGAGCCATGTTTGATCCCTGCTTCTGGCTTGATGTCAGTTTGTTGAATCCCTGGACACCAGTTGATACTCTAAGAGGCAGCGCAGATTAATAACAGTGTTCAGTCTTTTAAAAGCTTAGCCTTTAAGTCTTTACCCTCTGTGGATCTCCCAACCTCGGTGTCCCCCCTCTGTTGTCAGTCTTTAAGTTAAGTAGAACCAGAAGCTGCCAGGCAGAACCAGCAGAACATTGCCAGCTGAAGAGATGTTGTCTTGGGTTGGAGCCAGGACAGTCTGGGCCGGATTCCAGAGCTGGGCATCAGACCTGCTTAGACCCATATGGAGCCGCTGTCCTCATAATCCACACTATCCCCCTTTCCATGTGGAGAGTCAAAAACACACACACACACTGTCACGAGCACCCACGCGGTAGCACGGAAACATACACACACACACACACACACAAACAAGCACACTTAATTGGACTACTGTGACCTGCAGCAGATCTATCCTTTCCAAAGATATTGAACTCAGAGTAATCTTCCCTTCTTGCTAGAGAGCAGTATATGATTTGCTGTAACCTTTAGTCCGACTTCTTTTTTTATTGGTTCCCTCTTATCCAAGCATCAGCAACCATCCCCTAGAGCACATTGAATTGGAGGTGAGCAAGTTCACAAATCCATTGGCCCCCCATTTACTCTCTCTCCCTATCCACCTCCCCTACCACTCTACTTCTACCTCTCTACTGCTATACCTTTCCATCCCTCTCTCCTTCCCTCTCTCTGGGGCTGGACCTTAAAACCCAGGCCTCATCAGATCCAGAGGTGACGGTGGTCATGGTGTGACTAACTCAGTGTCAGGGCTAATGAAGAGGGAAGATGGTGGTCATCCAGGCTGCAGTAATATCTTGGCGGTGTGTCCGACTGACTGACTGAATGGAGTCCCACAGCAGAGGTTTATGGGGACAGCCTACATACTTTACGACCTAATATACCTGGTATCACTCTCCCCTTAGGCTCCTACCCGTTTTGGTGAATTGAGGTAATGTGGTGTAAACTGTCAGTTGAGGTCAATGGGGTTAGGGCTAGCTAGCCCTTGGGTCCTTCTGACTTATGGTTCTCATAACCAGCCCTGTTTTTGCAAACCTCACTTAAACGTTATGGCAGCTTGGTAGGGATTATATCTGTCCAGGTCAGATGTTAACTGTTACAAGATCAACTGACCAATTGATTTGGAAGTCCAAGCACAGTCAGTGAGTTAGCCACCGTGAACTCTGACACAGGAATGGAATATAGTGGCACCTTATGTTCCCCAAACACTGGATTTTTTCCCCACACTCTGAAAATAAGGAAAACCTTATTTGACAACATGATTCCATTGTATATTTGAGGTCATTTTGATTAAAAGGGAGATATTTTCCCCTCCATTTGTTGCATATTCAACCTTTTCAGTTTCAATCAGCTCGCAATTTTCCTAACTTTAAATCGTTTTAATCCTCTTTTGCCATTTTAAATCATGTCCGTTGCACTAAGAGTCTTCAGGGTGGTAAGTCACCTTCTAAACATTGGAGGAAAATCTACAATTCTCCCTTTTCACCCATCTCACTAGGAGTACTTTCCATTTCTCCTAAGAAACCAATTATCCTCCTACTGCTCAACAGGGGAGAGAGGGAGAGAGGGGGTGGGCAGCGAGAGCAATATTGGGAGATGGGAAGAGAGAGAAGCTAATGTTTTCCTGCCTATTGTTCAGTAAACGTCGATTTGGTAACTAGGGAATTATCATCCTTTCTTTTCACTGGCTTTGAATTCTAAACTTATTTTGTGAGAGTTGATGATCACAGTTTAAGACAGTAGATTTCAGACCTACATTTGAAAGTTTAGTGAGAATTAATGAGAGAGTGGCTTCAGCATTGGTCTTGTATTTCTCTACTATTGGGTGGATGATGGAAGTCTCCTTTCTCTCTCTCTCTCTCTCTCTCTGTCTCTCTGTCTCTCTCTCTCTCTCTCTCTCTCTCGCTCTCGCTCTCGCTCTCAGTATACTAAGGTCCTCTCTCATATCTAGCCCTGAGGGAGTCTGTCTGTCAGAGCCACCATGGCCCCTCCAACACAGTGTTCCAATACGTCATGCTCCACAACAAACATGATCCTATCCCTGGCTGCTGCTGTGCCTGGTGGACTACTAGAAAGAGCCTGGAGAGGAGAGCGAGAGAGTTGAACTGGGTCACATGTGACATTGAAGGAGAGAGATGAGAGGAGGGGAGAGTGGAGAGGAGAGACAGCGAATGCAATAAGGGTATTAGGAATAAATCCCTAAGGGGAGTCTGGTGAAAGGCTTCCCTAACGTACCCACACCGCCTCGCTGACAATC
>NW_028165923.1:0-2000 GCF_964263955.1 Coregonus lavaretus | reverse complement strand
CATAGGGTAGGGCAGTGTGAGCAGGACCAGCAGTGTCATTTGACTTAACAAACGAGGATCGGATGTCGTCAACCTTCTTTTCAAAATGGTTTACGAAGTCATCCACAGAGAGGGGGGGGGGGGGGGGGATTCAGCAGGGAGGAGAATGTGGCAAAGAGCTTCCTAGGGTTAGAGGCGGATGCTTGGAATTTAGAGTGGTAGAAAGTGGCCTTAGCAGCAGAAACAGATGAAGAAAATGTAGAGAGGAGGGAGTGAAAAGATGCCAGGTCTGCAGGGAGTCTAGTTTTCTTCCATTTCCGCTCAGCTGCCCGGAGCTCTGTTCTGTGAGCTCGCAATGAGTCATCAAGCCACGGAGCTGGAGGGGAGGACCGAGCCGGCCGGGAGGATAGGGGACATAGAGAGTCAAAGGATGCAGAAAGGGAGGAGAGGAGGGTTGAGGAGGCAGAATCAGGAGATTGGAGGGAGATGGGTTGAGCAGAGGGAAGAGATGATAGGATGGAAGAGGAGAGAGTAGAGATGTTTCTACCACTTGATTGGAGTTCACCTGTGGTAAATTCAATTGATTGGACATGATTTGGAAAGGCACACACCTGTCTATATAAGATCCCACAGTTGACAGTGCATATCAGAGCAAAAACCAAGCCATGAGGTCGAAGGAATTGTCCGTCGTAGAGCTCCGAGACAGGATTGTGTTGAGGCACAGATCTGTGGAAGGGTACCAAAAAATGTCTGAGCATTGAAGGCCTCCAAGAACACAGTGGTCTCCATCATTCTTAAATTCAAGAAGTTTGGAACCACCAAGACTCTTCCTAGAACTGGCTGCCCGGCCAAACTGAGCAATTGGAGGAGAAGGGCTTTGGTCAGGGAGGTGATCAAGAACCTGATGGTCACTCTGACAGAGCTCTAGAGTTCCTCTGTGGAGATGGGAGAACCTTCCAGAAGGACAACCATCTCTGCAGCACTCCACCAATCAGGCCTTTATGGTAGAGTGGCCAGACGGAAGCCACTCCTCAGTAAAAGGCAGATGACAGCCCGCTTGGAGTTGCCAAAAGGCACCTAAAGACTGAAACCAAGATTGAACTCTTTGGCCTGAATGCCAAGAGTCACGTCTGGAGGAAACCTGGCACCATCCCTACGGTGAAGCATGGTGGTGGCAGCATCATGCTGTGGGGATGTTTTTCAGCTGCAGGGACTGGGAGACTAGTCAGGATCGAGGGAAAGATGAACGGAGCAAAGTACAGCGAGATCCTTGATGAAAACCTGCTCAGGACTTCAGACTGGGGTGAAGGTTCACCTTCCAACAGGACAACGACCTTAAGCACACAGCCAATATAACGCAGGGGTGGCTTCGGGACAAGTCTCGGAATAACCTTGAGTGGACAATCCAGAACCCAGACTTTAACCCGATCGAACATCTCTGGAGAGACCTGAAAATAGCTGTGCTGCGACTCTCCCCATCCAACCTGACAGAGCTTGAGAGGATCTGCAGAGAAGAATGGGAGAAACTCCCCAAATACAGGTGTGCCAAGCTTGTAGCATCATACCCAAGAAGACTTGAGGCTGTAATTACTGCCAAAGGTGCTTCAACAAAGTACGGAGTAAAGGGTCTGAATGCTTATGTAAATGTGACATTACACTTTTTTATTTGTAATACATTTGCTAAAATTTCAAAAAAATTGTTTTTGCTTTGTCATTATTGTGTGAGGTGGAAAAAACCAATTTAATCCATTTTAGAATAAGGCTGTAAAAGACAAGGGGTCTGAATACTTTCCAAATGAAATGTTTGTTGAAGAGGGTGGGGCTCAAAGTGCATCCCTGTCTCACCCAACGGCTTGTGGAAGAAATGTGTTTTTTGCCAATTTTAACTTCACACTTGTTGTTTGTGTACATTGATTTTAGAATGTCGTATGTTTTTCCCCCAACATCACTTTCCATCAATTTGTATAACAGACCCTCATGCCAAATTCAAGACAATTGAGATGATTGTGGACTACAGGAAA